>NC_135568.1:265000-285000 GCF_964340395.1 Glandiceps talaboti
TCTGATCCGAGCCAGGGGTAATGATTGTAAAGCGCTTTGAGCACGGAGTGGGAAAGCGCTATATTATAAGAACCCAACATTATTATTATTACACACCTAGTGACCTGCCATAAAACTTGTATGCACACATGTTAAACAAACAGTGGCTACTATAACCAAAATATACTTACTATCAGACCATATCCTTCTGGTTTTCTGATTTTTTCAGGTGATGTTTTCTCATTGGATGTAGAACTGTTTCTTCTCTTCCTATATGCATGTCTATGTTTTCTGTTGTCTTCTTCTTCATCACTACTTTCTTTGTGTGATCTTCTATGTTTTTTCTCTTTCTTCTTTCTCTTCTTTTCCTTCTTGCTAAGATTTTTTCTAAGCTGAAAAAAATAAATTTACAATTTTTGAGGACTAAAATGTTAACCAATGCACAACATATTTTTAATAGGCTGAGAGCTTTGGACTGCAAATAGTCAGTCTTGTTCACGCTGTGATAAATTGATAATTTTTGTTTATAAGAATTTCTGAAATGTAATTTGAAGATTGTTAACTACCTAACCTATACTCAGTTGAATTATTGAATATGAAAAGTAATTTGAAGATTATTAACTACCTAATCTATTCTCAGTTGAATTATTGAATATGAAAAGTAATTTGAAGATAGTTAACTACCTATTAAATCTACACCGTTTCTTCTAACCTCTCTGTGCTCTCACACAAAACAATTTGTTATAATCTCTCAAAAATAATTAAGCTATATTGTAATAAGATACTAGGTGATACGTTTTTGTGGAAAATATTTGTAGATTTATGCTTTTTCTCTGATCATCATTACTTCTTTTATAAGTTTTATTCTGAATAAGTACAACTTGGTTTGTACCTTGTGTAAGCAAATCAATCCTGTAAATTTGGTTTGAATGTGTACAACTTGGTTTGTACCTAGTGTAAGAAAATCAATCCTGTAAATTTGGTTTGAATGTATACAACTTGGTTTGTACCAAGTGTAAGAAAATCAATCCTGTAAATTTGATTTGAATGTGTACAACTTGGTTTGTACCTAGTGTAAGAAAATCAATCCTGTAAATTTGGTCTGAATGTGTACAACTTGGTTTGTACCTAGTGTAAGAAAATCAATCCTGTAAATTTGGTTTGAATGCATACAACTTGGTTTGTACCTAGTTTAAGAAAATCAATCCTGTAAATTTGGTTTGAATGTGTACAACTTGGTTTGTACCTAGTGTAAGACAAACAATCCTGTATATTTGGTTTTAATGCATACAACTTGGGTTGTACATGTTGTATTGTACGTGATATACACTTATAACATATTGTATAGGTAATACGTATATTACACACATATTGTAAATGTATGTTGTGACATGTGATGGACAGATATCAATATCTGAACATCTCTCCTTTAGCACTCCTTGTCTACTTGTATTGATTTGTGATTTGGTTTGTTGCTTTAAAGCCAAGCCTGTAAATTAATGAACTTTACTCTCACCATATCTTGCAACTGCTTCATTTTGACAGGATTTGTGAGAAGGTCCTTTTTACTCTGTTCTTCACGTTTCCTGAAATAAATGTAAACTCTATTAATCCATGGCATTAACTTAAGAGTAACCATAAATGTAGAACAACAAACTTGCCCTTCTCATCCTATAGGTTGGCACAGGGAAGCCTTATTTTGTTGACCAAAATTTACCCTCACGACCTCCTGCAGTCCAATACCAAAAACATGATTGCATACCTGTAAGCAAATCATATGGAAATGAAGGCATAAATGTTCCCCACACACAAAATTATGTGATTTTTATGGAAATTTGCCACTTTCGCTCACTTCGCTTGTGAAAGTACAACCACAGAGAACACTGCAAGCGCTAGGTCAAATACCTCAAGCATGCTGCTACATTTGCACTCATGTGGCATGGGATTTGTCATAGTATACTTCAGTATGAAGAATCACAGATACCTTTCAATATGCAGCAAAAATGACACCCATAATACTCATATCAACTCAGCTTATGCCACTTTAAATGTCAAACAACAACATAATACAGAGGCTAACATTTACATATAAAGTGATGTAAGGGTTTAATACTCAACACAGTAAAAAATGATAAAAATGCACTCACTTGATAGCAAACAATGGATCCTCTCTGACCTTTACAGCCATGTCAACAGCTAAGTTGACACTGGAGTTATCAAAGATTGCACCAACACTATTGGATGCACCATCTTGTGTTGAACTTTCAGTCTTTCCACTGTCTACATCTAGGATGGCTTTGTCCACAGGTTTACCTAGAAGATAGTCTTCTCTGTTGACAGCACCCCCTAGACCCTGGTACATCCAGTCAAGTTTGTCTTTCTGTTTACTGTTGAAAAACAATTCATTCATAAATGTATATAGTAATAGTCTACAGTGTTTTTACAAACATTTATGAAACCCACAGTGACACAAAGGGGTGATCTGGTAAAATGGCATAGTTTCCCACACATTGTAAATAATTCAATGATTTTAATAATGTTGGTTTTTATATGGCGCTTTTCCATTTTGTGCTCAATTACAATTATTACCCTGGCACAGATCTATAGCACCAACACAACACAACACAACAGCCATTAACTTCCATTAACTTCCTCAACTACCTGGGGTGCATGCAATCCATTGTATTAAACTTATAAGCATTGCAACCTCTATCCTACCAGGTCCACATTTATACAGGTTGCTGGTTTGAGCCCTGTTGCTGCCTTTGTTTCTGAATGGCTAAAGTCATCGGGCAAGATTTGAACCATGATTGTGTATATTCCAATCTGGCCACTCTAACCATTTGCCCATCATGACTCCACTATGTCTCTGTCTCTGTCTCTGTCTCTGTCTCTCTGTCTCTCTGTCTCTCTGTCTCTCTCTCTCTCTCTCTCTCTCTCTCTCTCTCTCTCTCTCTCTCTCTCTCTCTCTCTCTCTCTCTCTCTCTCTCTCTCTCTCTCTCTCTCTCATTTTTACAATATAAGTATTCATACCTTTCTAATATCTAATAAGTCATTGGGTGATTTATACTTTGATTCAACATGTATCATATTGCTAATACAGTGGATGCAGTATTTTTGTTAAGGTCTGTATACCCTAATAATTAGAATGGGAGAATCAGATAAAAGTTGTCATAGTTAAATCTCATACATGTACAATTCACCATATATTTGAAGAGTATCTTGGTAAAGTGACAGGGGTACTCAGGTAGTTTTTATCTACTTTCTGTCCTTAGCAATCTGATTAAAATCTGATGTGGTGAAAGTGGCTAGATGTCTTTATTTACCTCTATTTGCATCGTTTTGTGTTTGTTTTTTTCCGGGTGATTGTCACCTTCCCACATCTGATCCTGTGCAATAGAAAATCTTGTTTGAATCTCAAGGATCTTGAAAGGTTTCTTCAACCAATCACCACACTTCTTTCTTTCAAAATCAGTCGGAGAGATGGTGCCGCCACTGACGAGACATGTCGTCACCACAATCCTCCATGTGTATGTTTGTTTCATTCAATTTCTCCAGTGTGTGTAGCTGCCTATGTAACGCTCATCCTGATTGGCTACTCAAAAGTGCGAGATTCAAACAAGAATTTCTATTACAAAGGGTCAGATTATGCCCTGCAGTATGCATGTCATAAAAAAACTATATTTCGCATGTTCTCCATCAAACTTACCCCACAGCGCCAGTATCTACAGCAAATCTTTGCATTTCTTCTCTGGCTCTTTCATCTTGCAGCTCTTTCTGAAGTTCCTCAATTTTTCTTTGTTCAGATGCATGGTTTTCTTCTTTTTTCCACACCCGCTCTATGTTTCGCATAGTCTGCGGGTGCCAACTTTTTTTCATATTCTGCAAATGTCAATATTTGATAGATTGTAACCTTACTGTTCACACAATCTCAGAAACAGTATGTCACTAAGTTACTAAGCCCCCCCCCCTAAGATTCATACTGAAACTGTGAAAGCTGAGCCCATTGATGCCATCATGATATCCCCCCCTTTACTACAACTTATCAGTAATAATATTTTCTAGCTCTCTGTTTACTGCAATGATAACAGTGGTGTGAAATGGTAATTTAATATTGTGAGTGAATGCATAACTGTTTGTGGAAGATAGAAATAATTAGTTCTTACCAGATCACCTCCTCCCATGGTTGCAGTTTACACTTTCCACACGATGTCTAGGCTAACGTTATCGTAATTTCGACGTTGGTTTCCACCGGATTAGACAGTGTGAATTCGAGTTTTTAGTCTTGACCTAAACGACGTTCGGTCTTTCCCCTCCGACCAGGATCAACCAAAATGTAATTCAGTTCTAATAATACACAACAGACGACGATCTTTGCACGATTTATTTAGGAAGTACATAAGCGCACAACAAATGATGACGTGAGCAATACGTGTACATGACGATGGGGCAAAGGTCATGGGTGATGCCATTCTCAAAATGGAAGGTGCAGCAACTTTATGACTATATCATCATGGTATTCTTTCGTTAAAAAGTAGAACAGGCCATAACAACACACACAGATTAACCATGTTTAATAACATAAGGTTTCAATCAACCAATAACATTGACCCTAAAATAATGCTTACATGGGCATCATTAAGACTTGAACAACCATAAAATGTAAACAACATCACGTGATTAGAATAGAAACCCTAGTCCACAGGCGAGGGTTGATGAGCTGCAGTACGTGTAACCAGTAACCTGGTGCTACATTCATTAATTTCTTGCAATTTTTTCTGAAATTGACTCTATTTCAATATGTCGTCAACTCAAGAGGACACACCTGAACTAAAAGGAGGGCGTGCCCCGGCAGGTGAGTTTTAAGTAACGACTGGAGCTCTCTAGGAGACAATTCAAGTTTCAACAACAGGCGTGGTGAAAGACACATGTGCATGACGCCATATGATTATGAATGTGACTGAAAATGGTCGAAACAGAAATGATATAACAACTTTACACTTTTTTGATTTCTGTCACATATTTGTTAGTTATATTTACAGCCAACTTAGTCCATCGAATGGTCAATAATCTCTCATGCTTTCGGGAAAAACACAACAGAGATGTGGTTGTCATGATATGGTGTCTTGCAGTATACCAATGTAACAGCTGGTCTTTTCCTGTGTAGTTTTCAGGGTCGTACGACACAAAAATTATAATTTTAGTACGGTCACCCTTCACTATCTCGAATGGTTACATCTGGAATATTACACAGTCTAGTATCATGCTTAATCTTACGTCGCTGACCTTGAAAGTTTTTTGTGGACTTTAGATGAAAATATTAGTTGTTATTATGAAAATAATCGCAAATTAATTTGGCCACAAAAAATGCTGACTAAACAATACGTGGCATAGTGCGTGGACCTTGGTCATAGGTGATGATGCAATGTATGTCCTTCTATTGAAAAAAAAATAGACAATTTAGTCAACATATTGAACTTCAAGGTCACAGTGAGGTCAAGTGATTGAGTGACATTCAGAACTGAAGTACATTTTATCTTACAAGCATTTTATTACCACTTAATTAGTGGCATTTTGAAGTGGAAAATAAACATGTAAATAAAGTAAACCAATTTACATGTAGACAACAATATATGTCATGGTGTTTCTAAACTAGTGTAGACTTTGGTTTTAAAGTTGACACAGACAAAAATGAAAGTGAGATCTTATAGTTATAGTTACAAATTCAAAATTTTCAATATGACAAATTCTGTTTCTTCATGATATCCAGTGTTCCCCTAGAATTCCCTAAAGAAGAGAGATCATAAACCAGTAACATGTACCATATTTGGAAAGTAAGTGAGATCAAAAAGGAAATAATTAGTTCTGTTGGCCATTTTAATGCCATATTTTGCATAAAATGACGAGGCTTGAGCCGATTGTTTTTGAATTCAAGACGGTGCTCTGATCCAAAGGGCTTGGCACCCTCCCTTGTTTGTTCAAGGTACTGATCTATCTGCACTTGTTAATATTAAAACTGTTTGTGTCTATGATGATATCTAACTACATGTGTGTTATCTGTCAATAGTTAAAGCTGGTGGGATGAGGATAACACAAAGTAAACATGCACATCCTGAGAAACCTGAGAAACTAACAAAAGAAGAAGTAGAAGAATATGCTGAATCTACAAGGTAATAATCTATCTTAACCATCAATGTAACATAGTCTATATTAAGTCTATCTTAACCACCAAGGTAACATAGTCTGTATTAAGTCTATCTTAACCATCAAGGTAACATAGTCTATATTAAGTCTATCTTAACCATCAAGGTAACATAGTCTATCTTAAGTCTATCTTAACCATCAAGGTAACATAGTCTGTATTGTAAGTTTATTTCAAAATAGCACTGAAACAATTCTAAACTTGTACATCTCAAGAGCCATATATGTTATGTCTGAAAGCACAGTTTGGCGTGCTCACAAAATAATGGCACATACAATTTGAAACTATGTGGCATTTACAAGATTGTAACCTCTTTGTTATAATGGATTCTAACTTTAGAAGAAACACCCTAGTAGTAGATTTATCATTAATTTGAAATTCTGTCATTCTTGCCAGGAATTAGAAATTATGCTGTAACCTTAATCCAATAAAATGACTGGGAATTACGTACAATAACTTCCTAAGCAAAACTTCTCAGGCAATTGAAATAAGCTGTAAACCCATTGCTATCCCTAACTAGACCCTATCTCTAATGCCCTAACATGATAAAAACCATGCTTATATTGTCAGTCCACTGTTCAACATACTTACCAAAACTTATGTCAATTAAGTGTTAATTACTGACATGATCTAATTATATGTTTTTATTTGTTATTTCTAGTCCTCCAAAACCCACCATTGTGGTAGCAGGCACAGTAACAAAAGGAGACAAGGACTTTCCACCAGAAGCTGTTAAAGTTATGCATGAAAAACCTGTGCCTAAACATGACAATCGAAATCCACAAATGGTACATGGTGTTAAAATTCAACAACCACGCAAACAATAGGCTGTGTCATTGACAAGTTACTTTAAGAGCACTGCAGACACAAGATATTTTATGTTGTTGAGAAAAATGATGCCAAACTATATTGTAATGCCATAACTTTTAATTGTCAAAATTGTTGCCAAAAGTGAAATTAAGTCTACTCCTGCAATCATAAAATACAGAACTGAACAAATATAAAAGGGACAACATACAATTTGAAAAAAAGAAACCAAACTGATACAAAATATGACATCTTCAATGAAAACAAAAAGTTATTCATTTTATTGTAGTTGATGCACATCAGTAGTTGTCAACAGCCAACCTAAAAGACTCTGATATTTATGATGTTATACCATTTGATAATTAATTGATAACATACACTTCTGGTAGTTAGAAATGAACAACAGCCATAGACAAAGAGAGGGAGAAGAGTGAGGGGATGCCAACCAGCCATAGACAAAGGGAGGGTTAAAATGTGAGGGGATGCCAACTAGCCATAGACAAAGGGAGGGTTAGAATGTGAGGGGATGTCAACTAGCCATAGACAAAGGGAGGGTTAGAATGTGAGGGGATGTCAACTAGCCATAGACAAAGGGAGGGTTAGAATGTAAGGGGATGTCAACTAGCCATAGACAAAGGGAGGGTTGAAATGTGAGGGGATTGTCAAACAGCCATAGCTAATGGGAGGGTTGAAATGTGAGAGGATTGTCAAACAGCCATAGACAAAGGGAGGGTTAAAATAGGAGATGAAGATAATCCAAAATCTGTTTTACAAAATATTCTATGTTTCTGTAAATGAGATAGTTGCAGCAATAATTGTTCCACCAGATTTTATGCAACAATAAAGTATATTATGGTATACATCTTCAGGAATTTTACACTGAAATATCTTCCTCTAGGCAAAAGTCAAACTTGTATTCAGCCGTTTCCTTTGGTAACAGTATCCATATATTTTAGATCTGTGATGTTACAATATATCTTTAGATCTGTGATGTTACAATGTATCATTAGATCTGTGATGTTACAATATATCTTTAGATCTGTGATGTTACAATGTATCTTTAGATCTGTGATGTTACAATATATCTTTAGATCTGTGATGTTACAATGTATCTTTAGATCTGTGATGTTACAATATATCTTTAGATCTGTGATGTTACAATATATCTTTAGATCTGTGATTTTATAACGTATCTTTTCTCCCAACAACATGAAATCTTGTTTTCCACTCTTGAAACATTTCATTTTTAAATGATTTTATGTTATTCTGAAATGTTGATGTATGTTGCTAAGTGCATTGTTTTCAATTGTCTGCTTGAAGTATTATAATATTAGATTAGATAAATACTACTCAAATAATAGACTGGAATGATGTCAAAGAAATGAGATCTAGATGCAGAAATCTGTGTACTCTATCACTTTCTCAAATTAAGATTACAAGTTATGTAATTATCTGAACCTTCAATTTATAAATACTGTTTATTTCTTTGTTCTAACTTCATTGCCAGATGCAGGCTAATTTTGACATTCATTTCATTCGTTAATATTCTCAGATCATGTGATGTACTCAGTCTTTTGTCTTACATTTACAAAATGGAAACAATTATCTCCTAGATTGAAAACACACACATATAAGAAATCTGATTGGTTATCATTTATGAAAGTGTCTAGTAAAGGAAATCTGATTGGTTATCATTTATGGAAGATTCTAGTAAATGAAATCTGATTGGTTATCATTTATGGAAGATTCTACTAAAAAGGTGAAGTAGGTCAAAAGAGAAATATGGAATAGTTCATCAATGATAAGGAATTTTGATGGCCTGGCATCAATGATGTCCTGTTCTATAGGATGGAAAGACATGGAATGTCTGGAAATGAGTATAGGGTGAAGGAATCACGGAATCATGGAATCATTTCATGGAAAATGTTATTAGTAATTTGACTGGATTACTGTATTTTTATAGATGATATTTTAAAACTGATATCTATCTGTGTCACAAAACAATTATACAAGGATTTACAAAAACATAGTTACAACTCCCAAGAATATCTAAAAGATAATTTAAGGCTCTTTAAATTTAAGCTGAAAGACAGGAATTCAATCCATGAATCTCCTTAAATAAGATGGCATCTTGGTTGGAAATGTTCATAAATGTTGTATGTGGAGAATTGCATACAGTTTGATTTTATGACAAAGCCTACAACCCCTAGAATATGCACATCCTTAGTGATTAAATATGATGAAACAATCAGGTTGAAATATGATTAAGGTATCAAAAACAAAAGTGTGCAAGATTATACCATTCTTGGGGCAATGTGAAGCTATTACAAGGTTGCTGCTGATTGGAAAACATATATATATATATATATACTTTATCATTCATTAACAATACAGTTAACAGATGTGCTTGTTTGCTTTGTTTTCTAACCAATCAGAAGGAACCTTGTTAAGTGCTTCACATTATCTGCCATTAGTACACCATGTCGTGTTACTTATGGTAATTATTCTATATCATTTCTAACATTCCATTATAAACCTTCTATGATGCTGATAGCCAATGAAAATTTTGGTTTATAATAATAGGTAGATATAGTTTAAGTCAAAATTAAGTTTGGATAGCTGGAAGCTTTCTAATTTTTCAAACTGTGAAATAGATAATTGTAAAATCCATTTAGGATTTACACATCTGTGTATACTATAAATGATTACTGTAATTTGCATATTGAGGAAAGTATACCTGTTTTTTTTTTTTGTTAATTTATTAACATTGATGGATTGATCTTGGTAAATTTTTGGAACTGAATCATGATCAAATTGTACGTACATGATTTACAGGTAAATGTGTTGAAGAAAAACTATAACTCAATGTGCTTGGTTTTCAGTGAACTTTACTGTTAAAGAAAAAACTAACAGGAAGTGGACTATATACTTTTAATAAGCAATGGAGATTGTCAGATTGAAAATAAAGGAATTTCATGATAGATTTTGGGGATATCATGTTTGTCATAATGTTACAAACATTGAAAACTTGCAATAAGTTTTTAGTGGTTGATCGGATAACAGCCATGGAAAACAGTAATTATTTTTATGGATTGCTCAGATAACAGTCATGTAAAACTGTAATTATTTATGTAGTCAGTTTGGAAAAAAATCCACTGAAGATTGGAATTATTTAAGAGAACAACATAATGCCAAACTAAAATAACTTGATATTGCCAACTGCTTGAATAAAGGTGTGGTGATTCTATGATATATTTTACAGTGAACTGAAAAAGGTAAATTTATGTCAAATATTTCAGATCGTGCTAGCTCTCAAAACCTTAAAATACAGATATGATTTGCCACATTTAGTATAACTTCTATTTTATTTTTCTATTGTACTGTGAGCTTCACTCAATGCAAAGTGGTCGACACACAATGAGTACAATTCATAATGATGTCATTACATTCTTTAAAAAAATAAAATTACTAGTATTTAAATTTCTCTAATTGTTAAAACTGTAGTGGATGAACTTTAAGTTCTGTTGGTCTGTATGACAATAAAATGTCTGAGAAGTGCAAAACGTTGTTGTGTGATGTCTGTCTGTTCTATACCATGATAATATTCTTATTAGACATAAGGTTGTTGATGTACAAGCTGATTCAGCCAACTTTGATAGTTAACTTGGCAAGTTTAAAATATAAAAATTTGTTTTTTACTTGTTTGCTATCAATACAAACACTATTATTTTGTACATCGAAAAAAAATTGATGTGCCAGTGGAAGCTGTGACACATATAACTTTGCAGTTCTTGTTTGCCCCCCCCCCCCCCATAAGATTTCATAACCTACACCTTATGCCAGACAAATACTGGTATATGTTAGAATAGAAAATAAATAATTTTACATCATGGCAACACATGTCTTTGTCATTTGTTCTTCTATTTATGAAAAATATAGTCACAATGTTCAAAAACATTATTTTGTTTTTCTGGTATGTTTTAGTGAATTGTACATTTTAGAACTAGTTCATTTTGGTAGCCCCAAATAGGCAATGCTTGAATGGGGGGTGGGGCTACAGGAATGACCCATGCCACCAAAATTTGTCTTTGAACCATAGTGCAGAACTTGAATACACAGAGACTCTCCAAGTATTTACACCCAAAATATCAGAAGTAAGGTGTCTTTTTATACCTTTGACCTTGACTATCATATTGTCATCAAGGTCAAATGGAAACTTGCTCCATATCTTTGTACCAGAGACACAGTTTAAATGTCTGTACTATGTTTCTAGAAGTAAGCTTTCAAGTTAAACAAATTATAAGCTTTCACTTTGCTCTTCATGCTTAGTGTCAATTAGAATATTGCTAAATAACTGAAAGTTTTATACCTAGAGACACTGTTTAAGTGTGTACACCCACAGTGTTAAAGGTATTTAGACAGTTACTTTTGATGTTGACCTTGATCTTCTTATATTTTATATTAAGGGGAGAGAAATATTTTATTTAGGGGATGGATGCACTTTATATCAAGGGGCGAGAAATATTTTATTTAGGAGATGGCTGTACTTTACATTTAGGGGATATAAATATTTTATTTAGGGGATGGATGCACTTTATATCAGGGGGCGAGAAATATTTTATTTAGGAGATGGCTGTACTTTACATTTAGGGGATATAAATATTTTATTTAGGGGATGGATGTACTTTACATTTAGGGGATAGAAATATTTTATTTAGGGGATAGATGTACTTTTTTATTTAGGGGATAGAAATATTTTATTTAGGGGATGGATGTACTTTATATTAAGGGGAGAGAAATATTTTATTTAGGGGATGGATGTACTTTTTATTCAGGGGATTGATGCACTTTATATTTAGGGGAGAGAAATATTTTATTTAGGGGATGGACGTACTTTATATTAACAGGAGAGATATTTTTTTATTTAGGGGATGGATGTACTTTATATTAAGGAGAGAGAAATATCTTATTTAGGGGATGGATGTACTTTATATTAAGGGGAGAGAAATATCTTATTTGAGGGATGGATGTACTTTATATTAAGGGGAGAGAAATATTTTATTTAGGGGATGGATGTACTTTATATTAAGGGGAGAGAAATATTTTATTTGAGGGATGGATGTACTTTTTTATTTAGGGGATGGATGTACTTTTTATTATAGTATATAGTAGTATAGTATAGTCTTTCTTTATTCCAATAACGGAACATACCTCCATTTATCCCCGGAGGAGGGTTACATAAATACATAAGAACGAATAAAGGAGGTCACATGAGCCAAAATCACAAAACAGCTGAGAAATATATATAATTTATATAAAAGACTACAATGCAAACAAAAAAGGAGATCAAATACTGTTTATTAAGGGGAGAGAAATATTTTATTTAGGGGATGGACATACTTTGTATTTTGGGGATGGATGTACTTTTTATTTAGGAGATGGGTGGACTTTTTATTTAGGGGATGGATGTACTTTGTATTAAGGGGAGAGAATTATTTTTATTTAGGGAATGGGTGTACTTTTTATTATGGGGAGAGAAATATTTTATTTAGGGAATGGATGTACTATATATTAAGGGGAGAGAAATATTTTATTTGTCAGTGACAAAAGGAAAGTATTCCTCTCCTGTGTCATCTACACAGACTAGCTGCTTTTGCATTAAAATGGCAATAGTGTATAAAAATGGATTTCACTTGATACATATCTACATTACAAAGCTAATTTTGAAGAATAGTGTTCTTCTCTGTGTGAACATGTACATGTGTATCCACGGGAGCCCAGGAACCAAACAAACAAAAAACAAATATACACGGGTAAATGAAATATCATTTTAAACTCATGGATAACTATTTATAACATGTATATATGCATAGATGGGTCTGTATACTATTGGAATAAAATACTACATGTTTCTCTAATTATACTATATATACAAAAACAACATAGAAACATAAAGTATATTATTTCATTAGTATTCAGGCCCGTCTATGCATATATACATGTTTATAAATAGTTGTCTATGAGTTTAAAATGATATTTCATTTACCCATGCATATTTGTTTCTTTGTTCATTTATTTATTTATTTATTTATTTATTTATTTATTTATTTGTAACACGGTTCCTGGGCTCCCTGTGGTGTATGGTTAGGTGTGTTTGGCGTGGTGTGGTGCAATGCGATGTGCTGTGGTTTGGCGTGGTGTGATGTAGTGTGCTGTGGTGTGGTATGGTGTGATGTGGCTTGGTGTGATGTGGTATGTTGTGATGTGGTGCGGTGTGATGTGGTATGGTGTGATGGGGTGTGCTGTGCTGTGGTGTGATGTGATGTGCTGTGCTGTGGTGTGGTGTGGTGTGATGGGGTATGCTGTGGTGTGGTGTGTTGTGAAGTATGTGGTGTGATGTGGTGTGTTGTGGTGTTGTGAAGTATGTGGTGTGATGTGGTGTGGTATGAAGTGGTGTGATGTGCTGTGGTGTGGTGTGGTGTGATGGGGTGTGCTGTGGTGTGGTGCGTTGTGAAGTATGTGGTGTGGTGTGGTGTGGTGTGAAGTGGTGTGATGTGGTGTGGTGTGAAGTGGTATGGTGTGATGTGGTGTGCTGTGGTTTGGTGTGGTGTGATGTAGTATGGTGTGGCGTGATGTGGTGTGGTGTGAAGTGGTGTGGTAATGTGAGGGGGATGATGGAAGAACGATCAATAAAATCAATAAGAGTGGATAATGTACAGATGAACGCTCTTTAATGTTTCATTCTGATTGGAGAAAGTTTTCTTACGTTTCTGTCCTAGTAAGGGGTGATATTTCACTTGTAAACATAATTATTTCTCTTGAAAAGTTTAAGTCGATTTTGTGCGATTTCTAACCAGAAGAAACCGACCTGTCTGCTGTCTGTGGACACAGTATATCAGAAAACTACTTCATTAATGGTAATGATAGTTGCTACACATCTTCCTTATGATAATGGCAAGAACTGGATAGGTTTTGATAAACATCCCATGAATATTAAAAATGATTTATTTGTATAATTAACAGTTTTCAGTAATTATAAACATCTTCAAATTTACATACATGGATAATAAAGTGCATGTACATTAGGGAACCTTCAGTATTTACAGGGGGGGGGGGGGCTAGATTGTGTATGATTATAAGAGAAAGGTAACTAGCCAGTCTTTTACTGTTGTCACTTTATATGTAGACTTCTAATACAGAGTCAAAATCATACATATAATGGGAATATTGATTAACGTTCAGTATATGCAATTGTCATGGGGAGGGTCATGTTTTACAAAATGGGACAAAGGGGAGGGTCACTTTTTACAAATGGAGAATGAGGGGAGGGTCATGTTTTACTTAACAGACCATGTGTGATTTCCTCTCGCCCTCCCCCTTGTAAATACTGAAGGCTCCCTTATAAAGCTTACAGATGAGTCATTTGCATAATTGATGATTTTTCATAATCGGGCAAAAGAATGTAAGCTACAGATTTCAGTCATACATTGATGATGACACAGCATATGTGTCCTACAAATCTTGTTGGTGTAGCATTTGATTTTAATGAGTAATTTGCAATTTGCATAATTAAAGACCTTTTGATTTTTGGCCATTTGGCGGTATCTTAAGAATGCAATCTTCACATTCATATAATTGGGTACATACATTGGTAGTAACAAGGCGTGTGTGCATGATAAAGCTTGTTGATGTAACTCTTGATTTTAGTGAGGACTTTGCATAAGTAATGATTTGTGTGTATAACGAAGTATCTTTAGAATGCAGTCTTCAAATTTCATATAATTTTGTAAGTACAGTGATAATAACGTACACATACACTATAAAGCTTACAGATGTTGATGTTGACATAACACACTTGTATTTACATTTCATTACTAAGCTTTTTGATATCGCTTTAAATTTTATTGACTAATTTGCATAATTAATTATATAATTATAATAATAAGATGGTATTGTTTGTCAGAGGCTACAGTTTATACTTTTATGAACACAGTACGTAATATACTCAGCATTATCATATCAGTTTCAATGACAGTTGATTATCATCTTACCTTAGTTTTCTTCCAAGTCACTTTATCCCATCGTCTTTATATGTATGAGTATGATTAGAAGACTTTTTACAAGTACTTGAGAATCTGTAATGCTGTCGGCATAGTTGAGAGTGTACTTACCCATAGCGATCTCTCTCTCTCTCTCTCTCTCTCTCTCTCTCTCTCTCTCTCTCTCTCTCTCTCTCTCTCTCTCTCTCTCTCTCTCTCTCTCTCTCTCTCTCTCTCTCTCATTTGAACTCTAAGACATGTTTCTTGAATTCAGACAGACGTCACCAGTATGTAGGGATTAGTGCAAACGTTTTTGACAATTTCGAACTGTAGAATTGCCACTGATCATGAGTTTCGGAATATCCATTTTTACTGGTTCAGGTACGACAAGTGAAATTTGGTGGAATGGGATGGTAATTTTACAACTTTTTGCACCGACTTTCTTGAAAGAGACACATAATGTTTATAAGGAAAGTCACATCTGCTAAGAGTCCATTAATGACATTCTCGGAATGGGTATAACAAAAGAAATTTACATATTAAAACTCTTTGTACAGATTGAGTTGGTGACTACTTGACGTCAGAAAGTATGTTTTACTAAAGGCTGTTGGATGTCGATGGGAGACAGTATAACAAAATGGGGGGGGGGGGGCTTGAACATTCTGAAAGGAGCATGCCATATTTTATTCTTGATTTACAAGTATGTGGCTCTATGAACCTCGGGAGCAGTCGTTTACCCTAAACATATTTCTTGCAGCTTAATAACAATAATGTACACTTCATGTACCCATATTTAAATGTGAGGCAGGTGATGGCCCAGAGAATGAATGTTTGTGTCTCAGTCTTAATACCTCTCTCTGTATATATATTTACTTCTTGTCATCAAACAGTTTTCACAGCGTAAGAGGGGGACACCAGTAGTCATCATGATGACGCCGCTGAGGCTGTCCCTCCCCAAACCAAGGTTGAAGGGAAATGCTCTTTTGGCCAAGTATCTCCAAGTATAGGTTCAATCCATACCATACATCATTCTCTAACCTGTTAACCAGTATCATCTATATGAGACTGTGACGGGGAGCTTGTATACGGATTACCAGAAGCATTGTGATGTGGGGAAATGAGGAAATATCAGTTATAAATAAGTAAGATATAGAAATATGGATGTATTTGTAATGTAACAACAACAACAACAACAACAACAACAACAACAACAACAACAACAACAACAACAACGTCAATAACGACACATAACCATGAAGGTACAATGGTAGAACGGCTAATACGGTCATATATACTGAGTTGGAAATCTTAAATAATTTTATTTCTAAAACATCTACATAGCAATAATTTGTTATAGTCTCTAAGGTACGTCATGACGGGGCGCCCTCATGCATCGGCCAACCCAACTCGTGAGTGCTAGTTGACAGGTGTGAAATGACATGACACGTCGTATCTTAAGGTTTTATTTCTAATTATTATATTAACAACAGATCCTACTTAAATTATTAACTTGAAGTAGATGGATTAATTTACAATTAACTTTGTCATCAAATGCGATATATCTAGTAGTCTAAGAGTAAAATGTGTGTGTGTGTATGTTTGTGTGTGTGTATGTATGTATGTATGTATGTATGTATGTATGTATGTATGTATGTATGTATGTATGTATGTATGTGTGTGTGTGTGTGTGTGTGTTTGTTTGTTTGTTTGTTTGTGTGTGTGTGTGTGTGTGTGTGTGTGTGTTTTAGACGACGTGTAGAACTAAAATGATAATAGACTCGAGGTCTCTTGCTGTATATTGTTCATAATTTTGTTTACATAATAGTTAAGTTTGGAAGGATAATGTCAAAATTCCTTCTACTGAATGAGTATACAACTGCTGTAAATAAAATGTCTGCTTTGTTCCCACTTCATTAGAGATATATAGAGATAAATACAAATTGTATCCCTTGGATCCGACGTTAAATCGTCTTTATTGTCATGTCCATATGATATGGTTGTTGGTATTTGTTTATTTATACTCTATATAACTCCTTCTACTTACTTGAAATCATAAAATGTTTATGACAGGTTGATCTACTGTTAAACCATCAGGAATATAAGAACCCTAGATTAAGTATAATGAAAGTCTAGTCAGTTTGTACGATTTGTGAAATCGTACATTCTATGCAAATGGTATCGAATAAGATTAATAAAAAAGTGGCAAATTTCATAAATTATTTATCCTGAATTCTTTTATCAAGTCCATAATTTGCTAGAATTATCATTGAAATCACAATACACAACACGAGGCTAATTAGTATAGTTTATGTTAATTAATAAGGATTGGTCTCGACTTATTGATGCTGAACTATTCACCGGCCTCAAAATTGTCACGTGTTTAATTCTGTGTCCTTTCTCCGCCTATATTAACTTTCGATGCAAATAATTATGTAAATGATCCAATTACGTCATATTTTGATTAACATAACTATATCATTAAACCCTGCCATAGATTGTGTACAAATAGCGTGTAGAGGGTTGGAAATATTTACGATTTTCCACCCGATACTAAATTGTACAGGAAATCACAAAGTTCCGGGCAGTGTCTATGAGGCAGTGTTTTCTTTAACTAGTCATCTTCATCGGAGCTTGATGATTCGGAAGTTCTGCCTATGGCCAGGGGGTCTTTTGGTGGTCTTCTCCTTCGTGATGAAGGTGGTGATAAAATTGCATTCAGTCTCCGGCTTAAACCAGATTCTTCCGACGGCTTGGTCACCATTACCTGAAATAATATGTAAAAAAAAATAGAGTTTGAACTACACGTATTATCGTATGTATATAATATACATATAATATAGGGCTGGACGAGGAACTGTGCAAATTGACTTGCTTGACACGATGATAAGTTATGGGTGTCATGCTTAGACTAAAATAAGGACCAATGGCATCCTTATCGTAACCATGGACTACGTCACACCAAACCCCAATCAAACCTTATCTCACACGGTGTACATGATGAGTTCAGACACTACACACTACGCTGCACCGCACCGCACAACACCTCACCTCACCGCACAGCAACACACTGCACTATACTAATATATTTTAGAGTTTTGGCAGTGGGCCAAGTTACGTCGTACTAGATTGCTTAGAATATCATTTGATCATGAATTATTTTATCAAGATGTGAGAAATACAGTGTTAAGGAAAGATAACTCTTGTTTAGTTGGCATGAATTATTAAAGAGATGTAGCTAGAATAGTAATTTAGTGATAAATTATTGACGTATTAAATCGTCAAATCTAAGAATGATGATTCTATCAATCTTATTTATAATGTGCTTTTAAGAAAATAGGGATATCGAATAGAGTATAATATAAGTGGACGTTGATAATAAGACTGTCATTTTTCATGTCTTTATTGCAAATAAAAATGAGTTATGAGGCCTGACTGATTTACCCTGAGACGTCTTACACTCTTACTGTAGGAAAGTAGAAAGTTATTATGTTATATACTGTAATAGGAAAGCAACTCTTAGAGTCCATTAATATGTCTATGTAGGGTAGGTAATGTCAATAGATGAACTTTGAAGATACAATGAGGAAGATAGAACCATGATTGAATTTGTGAAAATCGCGTCCTTCAAAATAAAGTAAATATTCAGTGAAATTGTCACAAGATGTGAACATCATTTATAAAATAAGCTATTTAATTATAGGTGAAATAATATTTAGGTTTACAATATTTATAAATTCATGTAATTCTTACCAAGCTTCTATATACACACTCAATCACACTGTCGATGTTGATGTAGTTTTGAATTTTAACAGGTTGGAATAAATCAAAGCGTGTTATCCGTATTTGGTTCTAAATGATTTTAAGTGTGTTTGGTATGTATTATACGAAGTGTATATATACTTATTGAATTTTGAGGCTGAGCTACAAACTGTACCACAGTATAATAATATTATATTTTATGATAACATGTTCCTGATTCTACACAAATTTGTATCAAAGTGGCACAGGCCGAGTTCATAATTAATTTGTATTCGGGTGAAAAAACTTCGATGTAACTATTCCAGTACATGTATAATTGTTATGTCGATGCACACTTTCTATAACATTATTGTCTTTTGGCATTGCTACATCATTAGTAAGGATTTCCTCGGCGGTTTAGAGACATACAATAAATGACGTCATGGGTAGTTTTGTAAGTTATATTTTTACATGTACTAGGGTTGAACTCAACCCATTGGAAGCGATAGCGAGTACCTTTTGAATATGCCTCAAAATTACAACTAAAATATTGAACATTCATTGTGTCCCTAAACTTGTAACTTGATCACACAGAGACAATATCATATCACTTAGATTATTTTGGTGAGAAAAAGCAAAACATTTTTGAGAGGAAGCAATACCTTTGGTACCACAAACTGTGGCTTTCTCGCTGTCCTTGTAGCCCATGATGCAATGCGACTTAGAAGTGGACTGTTAGGAGGCGTAGAGTTTGATGGGAGTCCTGAGAACGACAAGCAACTCGACGAAAACACAAGCTCAGAAATTGTCCTCTCCTCAGCAGTTTTCCATTTACCATTCGGTGAAAAAATGCTTTCTGATTTGGACTTCTTAGATCCCTTTTTGTTCTTTGAAGTTGACAAAGATGTTGTTTTCTTACATTTCTTATGTGGTTTTATATTCTTATCATAGTCCGATACATCCAAACTGCTTCTTCTCGATAGATCAGGATCACTGTTGGATTTTCCGGGTGATTGCCTGTGCGTTTCATCTGTACATCGACGGACGACTTTCAATTGTTCAGTCAGTCGGAGAATAAGAGAGCAACAAACATGGCGGCCACAGAATTCAGCCCATTCAGGTGCACAGTATCCTCGTCTAAAATCACGTATATCAGTGGAAGCTCCTGGAAGGGAAACAAAGGCATTGTAAAATTGTCAACAGAATGTTTTCGGCCCAAGCAAATGAAACATTAT
>NC_135568.1:290000-365000 GCF_964340395.1 Glandiceps talaboti
ATGTAATCTGCATTCTCGCCAGGCATAGATTTTTTGTCTCCAGTGAAAGAGGATTGGGGACGTGGTTGCCATAAAGACGCCGTGACGATCATACAACATTCCACTATTTACAACCCTTTTCATGTTTGTGTTCAGACTGTGTTTGATACAAACAATAATAATAAACTGCACTTGTTACACTTTAAGAGAGCAAGATTGAATCAAAATATTGGCACCAGAGTGTCTTGTTGCAGTACATTTAAATATTTTATTTCATTCAGACAAAATGTAGCAAGGAATTGGATCTTGTTATCTTAGTGTGTAGAATGTGTACTTTCTTATTGATATTAAACAGAGCCAGTGAAAAGTGCTGTACCAGGCTGAGACTGATCAAATAGCTTTTTATTTTTTTAATGGACATTGTCGTCTACGATTTTATTCTGTGGTAAGTTACACCCTACTATTAATGTACATGGTTTCATTACTTCCATAATTCTGTTCAGCTATGCAAATCATCGTTGGAATAAAGTTAGCAAACACTGAATGACAAACACCTAAAATTAAAACTAAATAAATCGAGTTGTCCTAAAACAAATCACACCAGTTGTGTACGATTGTTTGTATGTCCATTGAATCTGTGCACGGACATCTCATATTGATCATGCTCAGTATTAATTCTGTGAAAGGGTCCCTAGACGCTGATAAGATTTTGCCGAGTGCATTTTGTCCGACCCAAATGCATAAAGATTGAATATTTTAATCATCTATCGAGAGTAGATTTTCTACGAGAACCGTAAACAGGTACTTTTGTATGAAGGTCGATAACTTTGGAACATAGTAGATATTTTGAGATTACTCAACCACTTAAAATAAATCTAAATGAGATTCACGCAAACAGAGGGGATTTCGGTATACCGTATGTTCATCAGGTATGCCATTTGACTGTTAATAGTGAAGTCTTTCCCCGCATTTCCAACATCGTGTTCTCCCTCTGGTGTGATAATATTTCAAGTCTTTCGGCCGTAATGCATATTTTATGTCCAACACAACACTGGAAAACAACGAACGTCTTACTCATACACTCTCTTCGTACTGTAATCTTACGCTGTCTTATTAGCACAACTAAACTGATAAGGTTCAGTCGTGCTATAGGCATCATGGGCATGGCAAAGTGTCTGTCTGTCTGTCTGTCTGTCTGTCTGTCTGTCTGTCTGTCTGTCTGTCTGTCTGTTTCTCTGTATGTATGTATGTATGTATGTATGTATGTATGTATGTATGTGTGTATGTGTGTATGTGTGTATGTGTGTATGTGTGTGTGTGTGCGTGCGTGCGTGCGTGCGTGCGTGCGTGCGTGTGTGTGTGTGTGTGTGTGTGTGTGTGTGTGTGTGTGTGTGTGTGTGTGTGTGTGTGTGTGTGTGTGTGTGTGTGTGTGTAAACAACTTAAAGTTAAAAACCACTGGACCGATTGCCATGATATTTGGTGGGTATATTACCTGGGTGTCTAGTTGGGAAATGTTCAAATCAAAATGATCTTACCATCTGTGTGTGATGTGGGTCAAACAACTTAAATTTCATAATAAACGATACGGCATATATATTCTCATACCAACATTGATTTCTCTGACTCGACTGTAGGCGGTGTCTATGGTTCTCTACTAAGACTAGCTTGATTCATGCCTCATATAAGAGTGGAGTGGGGGTTCGACTTCTTTGTAGTTTCAAATGGCAACGAACAGAAACATAAATAGAGCGTTTAAAACTATGAATAATAATATGATAATAATAAACATTTATATAGCGCCATATATCCACGACAGTGCTCATAGGCGCTTCACATTTGAAATAAATCAAAAGGTACTGCACGGGAATTTTTTTTTACAAGTATGGCTGAAAAGGGTAAAAACTAAGAAAAAACTAAAAAAAAAGAAAAAAAAGTAGTGCAGAAACATTGTCTCAACAAAGGTAAAATGCTATTTAAAAAAATGGGAACTTTACAATGATTTAAAAACTACATGTTTCTGCCCAAGTAAAGAAATGGAAAGTGCTAAAGGTATTGAACACCAATTGGTGAGCATTATAATGTAGCATATCGTAAAACAAAGATTTCCATCTTGTCAATATTACATATGTTAATGTTTAGCTGTTATTTATAAGATTTTTGCCAAAATCTGTCCACAGGCAGGCAGACAGACAGACAGACAGACAGACAGACAGACAGACAGACAGACAGACCCTTGCGGAAACTTGGCAAAGTAGTTCGCAAAACATTACCACCCCCACCTCCCACTAAGTCTAGGATACAATATTACCCGTTTCAAATGTAAGCACCTCATACTCACTGTACGGCTTAGGGGTACATTGTGAATAAATTAGCTGTCTTGCTATCGTAGTTGCAAGAGGAGGGGGTTAACCTTTGAACTTCCACCTGTTCTATAATTAGAACATTTGAACTCCTACCATGTACCAATGGATACGGATACGGTCTGTCTTTGATTAGATAGCAACGAAAGGAGTAATAGCAAAACATCTCAGATGGCTGATGTCGACATCTGGATAGAGCTAATATATAAAATGTACGTAGAAAAGGAAATGAAGTGATAAGGCAGGTAGTGTATAATGACATTTGCAATCTTCAAAAGGATATTAAACGTTCTTAATCCTCGTATAAGATGTATGCATGGAAATGATATCACATAGAGGAAACCAACAGATGGAAACCAAAATGTGTTATATTATATAGACACGGTCAAATTTTGAAAATAATCTATATGAACAAGTGAGGTCTCATTTTGTATGATCTAAATTTTGCTTACATTCACAATTATTTGAAACTCGAATGAACGCCTTTTGTATCCCCCATTGTTATCACACACTCCCCAATTTATATAGATCTCGCCAGTAAATGAATTTTCACTGTCAGGGTGTTCATAGTACCTCTTTTATCAGTGCTCTCAGTCTACACATGCAGTAAGTTGAGACCATTTCCAGCGAAACTTCCTCTCGGGAATTATCCTTCCAGCTCCCGCAAGGATTGCTTGATTACAAAATCGTGTTTGTATCGATTCACTCAACTAGTCATTTGTTATAACTGATAGGCTATCTCCTCATGGGTTTTATCCGACAAATTATCTATTTATCCTGTTTCCATAAAATACACACGCATCATCAGCCATAGGGTGATTTCAAAGGGATGTATTCTAAAACGAACTTTAATTAGTGTGTGGATATTTCTGCCATTACTATCTTACATCGCCGTTTGCTGCGAAGATCGCTGACGCTGTGATTTGTTGTGAGTCACGGGCGGTAAAATACTCAAGCCTTGGAAATCTGTGTAATATATCGCCGTTTGCTGCGAAGATCGTGGGCGCTGTGATTTGCTGTGTGTCACGGGCGGTAAAATACCCGAACCTTGGCAATCTGTCTTTTAATTGAAGTAGGATCTAGCGAAGAAAGCCGTTACTATATCTTTACATTTATATACCAGATTTAAACTGGCAAAATCTTAGATTTTTGGGCATACACACATTGTTGGAATACAAAATCCTAAATTATAGCTATTATACATGATGTACCACTAAATTGGAAAATTAATCATATGAAACTAAATGAAATTGAAGCTTACATTGCCTAATTATTAAAAAAACATTGATTATGCAAATTAACCATATCGATTATAAGTTACAACATCAGGCTTTAAATGACACATGCACTTCTTTACCATCGGCCATTAATACATATACAAAATTACCTGAAATTTGAAGTTTGCATTCTTAAGAAATACCCTAATTACTGAAAATCATTCATTATACAAATTAGTCATACAATTAAAAACTATATCAACAGGCTTTAGAGGATATGTGCTTTGTCATGGTTGATGTATGTGCCAAATTATATGGAATTTGAAGCGTGCATTCCAAAGATATAGCTTAATTACTGAAGATCATCTATTATTCAAATTACTCACTAAAAGTAAAGTTGTTTCACATATTTTTTTCACGTAGGAAGCTATGATGAAATTGTTATATGAATTACAAATCCAAAATAAATACCCGATCCTCATCCATATGGCCACTTTAAAGACCATGATCTAAAAACGAGTCTTTGATTTTAAAATAGTCGGCTTGGGAGTTTATTTGTAATCCTTAGGTGAGCCCTTTTCTCCAATCTGACTAATTGATCATGACAAACCACAATCAATACACACTTTGAATGCATTTCGGGAAATGTAGGATGTATCGGAAATCAATGCTGATGAAATTTCCCCATAATTGCATAAATTACAACCAATTCTCCGTCGACGTATAAAATGCTTGTGTCACTGCAAGTTGTACTTTTCTAAACAGAGGGTGTACAGCTTTAAGCTTACAGCGGAACTTTTTTGTACGTATTCGAGAACAAAATAATAAAATCGCGAAAATTGTGAAGTCTCGCCAGAAATAGTGGATGCGGAAAACTGACATCAACTTAAAACGACAATATAAAACTGTTCTTCCAATTTGCAATGACATCTGATGAGAAGAAACCAATAACACGGAGACCATATGGAAAACAACGGAAAACACTACCTGAACTAGACACTCACATATGAAAATATATATATATAAAAAATAAAATAAAAAATCTACCTACCCCACCTATTCTAAAATTGAGCGTAATCAGGACCACACAATTTTTTTGCTAGGTCTTATTACACAGGAATGGGGAATGTAAAATGTGAATAGCAGGCAACACTGGTAATCACTGTAGTCATGCTAATCACTGTAGTCACATGGCAATATGAATTATCTATCCTACATTGCTGATATGAATTTGTTCAAGGATTGAATACCTATTTAAAATTTCTTTATTTCTTTATTTCTTTATTTGTATGTATGTATGTATGTATGTATGTATGTATGTATGTATGTATGTATGTATGTATGTATGTGTGTGTGTGTGTGTGTGTATGTATGTATTTATTTATTTATTTATTTATTTATTTATTCATTCCTTTCTTTCTTTCTTTCTTTCTTTCTTTCTTTCTTTCTTTCTTTCTTTCTTTCTTTCTTTCTTTCTTTCTTTCTTATCATTTATTTATTTATTTGTGATAATTAGAAATAGCTGACCAACTGTCAAAAAACTTTTAAATTTTGTACATGTGGCAAATTATGCCTGGAAACCCAGTACATATGACGCCTGGGATTAAAACATCGACAGTGGCAGTTTCAACGTCAAATGCCAATCAAAATCAAATTTCACTAATGTGTTGACGCAACTCATTTTAACCGTGTTCCAATTACCCGCCTATTATATCTTTGTATTAGTAATCACAAACCATTTCAGTTTTTTGTAAAAACAAAGACACTCGTTAACAGAAAATGTAATTTCAACGGTTATTTAGTAATTGATTTAGTTGCTAATGATCACTAGCAATATAATGTATACAGTTATAAAGCCATAGGGGAGGGGAGGGGCTCGTGTGAGGTGACCTACAGCCTAATCTATGCATGGGTATACTACACGGAAACTCACTATTGAACGATAGGTTGGTGGTGATAAAGTATTATGTTAATGAATGGCGAGAAGCCTCCACGAAGGAAACACAAGAAGTTCGTGACCCGCATAATAAAAGTGAACATAAAAAACGTACAATGCTAAGAGTATTCACCTACTGATTAATGTTAGTGTATTTCGACAGTTTCATTTTAACGATGTTAAAAGTGACAAGACCCGAATTTACTATCTGACACAACATATGAGCTGATAGAGCGTGAATGTTAGATTGGTTTAGACATAGACTGCTCTGAACACCTTGGTAGCATGGACTCTGATCACCTGTATCAAATCTAATCAATGTCAAACTGTATAGAATTGTGACGATGATACTATAGGCTTCATCAACCTCACGTATAGTGTTTAATCACTTGTAAATATACAAAGTAAATCGTCAAGGGAGATGTGCATCATATCAAATGTATGGAATATTGACATAATAAAATCCATGCCCTATGCAAAAGTAAAAGTAAAATGTCAAAATGCGAGTCAACCATACTAAATGCCGTATATTGACTGTTTCATTCAGTTTAAAGGACTGATTTAAAGGACTTGAACAAATCACCAAACATGCCAAACAGATATAATCTAACCGTTTTCCTGTTTGGATCAAAGGTGATTGATTCATGAATTAATAGTACCATATAGTATTAGGTCATTAAATATAAAGCCTAATGCTCACAGAGGATTTCACAATTTTACATCTTACATAGACTTAACTTAGAATTAATCAAACAAATTAGTATATGGATTATTTAGTAATAAAGATTTACAATAAACTAGGGTTTTTCTTTTCAGATAATCAATCATTAGGAATGCGAATTTTATGTTTAGTATCAGTTAGGGTTGCATGAGGCATGTTTGTAAAAAAGAAAAAAAGATGCACAGGGGTCATATTGTTTTAAATAGCATGTAGGGATAAGGCTCCATCAATTGAAAACTTTGTTTGCCGTCCTTAAATTTCCCCAAAATCCACCGGACAGACAGAGAACAAACCACAGTAAAACCCCACAAAGCTAGCATGTTTTGTAAAGTTCACTATTTTTTGTTTGCACCTAAATTACTCCGGAGAGCTTTTGATGATTTTGAATGATATATAAATAAACAGTTGATATATGATAACCTCAGCTGTCTACTATAAGTCTTCTTTGACAACAGTTGATGGTAGTAGTTTAATGTCTTTATATAATGTCCATTATCGTAATATTTATACATGCGTGTCTTGTCAAATAACTGAATGTATTTGTTGTCTAAGTAGGATTATTAGTCGACCCCCCTGGGTGCCTGTACGTGATTATACGTGATTATAAGTTAATTCGTGACTTGCTATCATAAGCACTATGTGATGCAATATTGTTTTCGTAGCGACAAACTTTCGGGCTAACATAGCTTAATTATGACAGTCATAATGACCTGTGTATCCTCTTCCTTCTAACAATTTGTATTGATGGATTGTGTATATTTCATTAAACTAATTAATTTAAAATAACATCAGGGATGGAAGAATTGTCAAGAAGTTCCAAATTAACGAAGATTTCAAATTTTGTACTACATAATCCGTACTCATAACATTGATCAATCACAAGAAATTTAACAATTTTGTTGAGAAGAGCCAGAACTGAGAACAGCCCAAACTGACACGGGTTTGTAGTTATTCTTGTCAAGCACTGGTAGAAGTAGTTGTAGATTTAAAATAAAACATTCACTGGTGAAAAATTATTTAATTTATACTTATTTTATAAATAAATTACGATATTAGTAATTTAATGAGTTTAGGATGTGAGTGTGACTATTTCCTAGTAACTTTCCAGTGAATAGAATGAGGTTGATTTCATTGAAGTTGGAAACATCACTTTCAACAACTGAGGAAAAACTATTGAGTTGGGTAATGATACACATGATTACAAAGAAATTGCTACAGACATTTTTGCTATACAGGTAGTTCTGTGGTGCGATATAGTTTCATTTGAATGATTTCTTCTTCCTTTAACCTCAATACTTTCATACATACATACATACATACATACATACATACATACATACATACATACAAGATAAACAAGAATCTAGGCACTAGAAAATATCTTGGGAAAAGAGCCCTCGTTAGTAATTTGAGAATATGTTGACACATTCTCTAAGGTATCTTACACTCAATACACAGTAAAGACTAAGACTAATCCTTTACTCGGAATTAAATATTAAAGGATGTGATATTTTATTCAACGTAAAATCTCGATATAAGGTATCAGCAGATGGCATCATTATTTGAAGACTAGGGTAGCTGACAAAGGGTAGGATTCCTACATTATTCCTCGGCACAATGTATTAGCTGCCAAATCCCACATTACCACGCACATCCATACATGTGTACCAATCATTCTGATAACTTGAATCCGAAGTTTTCCCAGTAATCATCTATAAATTGGGGATTCAGTCACTTGATATGTTATAGTTGGTAAAAACCAGTACACGTGACAGACTATACAGGTGCTTCCTTTTTGTCAATTTCTGTACATATCAGCAGTTCATACGAAACTCATAGATGTACACATTCCTTTATTTTAACAAGGTTGAATTTTCTAAAATCATATAAAATGTACACAACACTGGATCTTTTACAACGGGAAAATGGCATTCACTATAAATACTTGGTAGTCTGTTGAACGGGGAAATGGCAGGCACTATAAATACTAAGTAGTCTGTTCAACGGGGAAATGGCAGACACTATAAATACTAGGTAGTCTGTTCAACGGGGAAATGGCAGGCACTATAGATACTAGGTAGTCTGTTCAAAGGGGAAATGGCATTCACTATAAATACTAGGTAGTCTGTTCAACGGGGAAATGGCAGGCACTATAAATACTAGGTAGTCTGTTCAACGGGGAAATGGCAGGCACTATAAATACTAGGTAGTCTGTTCAACGGGGAAATGGCAGGCACTATAGATAGGCTGTTGAATGATAAGTTGAGGTTAATAATTTCCAATGACCTTTATAATTGTCGAGTCTTTAGAAAGGTTTCAGAACTTCCTATTAGTATAACTCAATAATTTATGAATGGATTTCTTAAAAGTCTTTAATCTTGTTTTAATTTCAAAACAATGTCTTATTAGATTTTCGTGTTTCCCAACACGACATCTCAGACTAGGATGAAATACTTTATAAATGGAACGTGTTAATGCACTCTCAATTGAATACTTTCCCGTTGTGTACATGTAGTCGTCTGTAGATTAATTTCAATATCAACATGGTGCCTAGGCATGCAATGATGGACCACATCATAGTGAATATTACAAAATGTATCTTGTCTTTCAATACACATTAAAAACCTAAAGTATTGATAGGGCCAAGGTAGTAGTGTCGATAAAAGCTCACACACTGAGATAAAGACGGATGGATACAGCGATCAAGAGGGAGAGATATAGATAAGAACTGAGAGACGTGTCGATGTCGTGGAAAGATGTTATTATAAAGAAGACGAAACTGATAATTTGTTTAATTCAATAGAGAGATATATTCGACAATGTAGTAAATATATGCAGGTAAATATATGCACAGGTAAATATATGCAGGTAAATATATGCAAAACCTTAACCTAGAGAACTTGATTATACACAGGAGCATTGAACGAA
Organism: Glandiceps talaboti; assembly: GCF_964340395.1. Classification (NCBI taxonomy): domain Eukaryota; kingdom Metazoa; phylum Hemichordata; class Enteropneusta; family Spengelidae; genus Glandiceps; species Glandiceps talaboti. The sequence goes on from NC_135568.1 coordinate 299,143, forward strand.
ATCAGTTTAGGAAACGAATTTGACTCGAAGGTCGTATAGCTCACAGTTAATGACGCATGTATGCATGCACAACGAATATATATAGTCAAGGCATTATTCACGTCACGTGATTCACAGTTGATGATTGTGTCATGGAAACAAATATCACGCTGCAAATATTGTTCATGTCAGTAATGTGATTATTGCCTTTATAACTTGGTATGACGTCAACATCTGTATAAAGTTCATAAACGTCAAGGTGAAATAGTTCGACAGTAAATTACGCCAAGTGAACATGTTGTGATTATCACTGTTTTCTCCCCTTGGCTATTTCTAGAAATAAAGCATGCTGTGTTCGTTCATGAAACTTTTATTTTCATTTATGCGATCAATTTCTGTAATCTATTAAAAACAATTTCATCTTCCCATTATTTGGTACTAGTACTCTCGTTTCCGTGTTCACATTGCTACTATCGTTTACCAAAACATATCAATAGTTTTTTGTTGCCCATGATGCAACACGCTTACAGTTGTAGTAGTAGAATCTAGTTAGAAACAGGGTAGCTGGGATATAACAAAAGCTGATTTCCACCTGTATCAATTCACAAAACTTACATACCAATCAAATAAAGAGAAAATAAACAACGGGAACTATAATTTTGAATTAGTTTAGCCTCTGCGCATATTGTCTGCGCATTGTACTATCAAGCCAGAAAACACGAACTGATGAAATGAGGCCATTGCTAAGCAGGGAACATTATACAACATAAAGAGGAATTCAAAGACATAACTTGGCAAGTTCAATGATACATTACTCAAACTGTAAGGAATACCATAAGTCAGTCGACTCACGCAGAATATTATGTACCTAACTTTTAAATTCACGTCAAATTAAAATTTACCATGAGTAAAAATTCGAGTAAGTTAGAGTAAGTTCATGATACGCAATTAATTAATTGCACATTGTAGCACTGTATGCAAGATACAGTATGTCAGTGATTCCTTAATTACATTTACAGTCCTTCCGGCCTACACAAATTGAATTGGGGTATGCAAAATAGCAAGAGTGAGAATAATTATAGTTTTAAATTGACAAGCAATGTACTAGTTTAGACACACTGCATATTGCATATAGAATAACGAAGCCTAATTATTCGAGCTGAATAACAGGTTCGGAGACGTCTGTTCAACCTGTCAGATATTGACTAAGTACGGTGGATAGTTCAAGAAAAGGAGAAAAGGCAAATTCTCTGTCAGTCTGTCAGTCTGTCTGTCTGTCTGTCTGTATGTATGTATGCATGCATGCATGCATGCATGTATGTATGCATGCATGCATGTATGCATGTATGCATGCATGCATGCATGTATGCATGCATGTATGTATGTATGTATGTATGTATGTATGTATGTATGTATGGATTGAATGGATGAATGCATGTATATATGTCAAATAACCGATGGTTGAAGGGGCATGAATGGCATTTGGTTGCGATATCAATTTGCAAATATACAGGAGAGTAAGAATACACATTTGATATACACATATATAACATTAACACAGTAGAGGTTTACCTACAATATATCTGACTGGTAATGCGGCTTTTAGAAAAGGTTACTTCCATATAATTTATGTAAATTTGGTCAAGGCTGAATATTGCATTGACATGATTGTCTATGACAAATATGTTGTGCTATGCCCCACGAAGAAATATAAGATGCGGTGAAGAAAACACAGACAATTATTGAATATTGAATCCATTTGGATTAATGTTACACATGCTTTCCATTACACGCTCATTTCACCCTCTCACATGTATGTGTTTACACAGCTGTAGTTTACATGGAAGCAAATACCATATACAGGAAGTACACAATGATTATGATGGACTTTGACACAAATAGAATTATCGACCAATACTTTCTCAAAATCAACACATTGACATGTTTGACTATTTATCAGTGAGCGCTATCAAATAATGTGGATCAAACAGACATATTTTTGTCAGCGATTCTATAGAATATTGCTTTGTCACAAATGTTTAATATAAATCGAGTAAAAAAATGTTGCTACCAAGCCTAGTTTTGTTATTAAAGATATATGTATATGAAAAGTAACAAAGTGTATTATAATGTACGTATCCAATGAACACGAAGGGGTGCCTGATGCTCACTTTCATACTATTTGATATTCAGCAATACCCTCAAGCAGTGTTCTACATGTATATTTCCTATTCACTTCACCAATATGTTACTGTTGTATTGTTGCCCATTTCATTTTAGTTGTAAACTGTTAGTTGGACCCAGGATGTGCTGCTGTAAAAGCAACTGAGGATATATTTATTGTATCCAATAAGATATCACAATCGATCCATTCAAGACTCATATCCCAATTTATTTTCATCAAATGTGTCTGTCAACATTTCCAATTATTTGACCATACATATTTGCCTATTTAGGTACTTCAATTTACTAAAAGGATTGCAATTCGAGTTACGCTTATTGCTATGAGCATAAAATGTATCCAGTGGGTCTCTGGGTTAGAATCACACTTAGATTCAAAAGGTAGTTTGTTGTTTTTAAAAATGTATTTGAAGCAAAAGTTCATGTACATGTTTAATGAGCCTAACGCGTTGAGATGTATATACATGTATATTCATCTCAATCCATATGTCTGTATACCATGCTTTGCTTTCTCACCGTTTGCTCATTGCCATGGCTTACGCCAGGACCCGAATCCCTATTTTTAGGAACTTTTTTCACATCATTTGTATACGGCCAGGGTCGTTTGTCACGACAGAAATTTTCATCTGTGATGAAACCTTCATCTGATATGTTTTAGACGTTTACAGCTTTAGTAAAGGAAGGTTTTGTACAGTGTTCATACATTCAAGTAGATGTTGTGAGGCCGACGAGGTGTCGACTAATGTTTATAGATACAGATAACTACATTTGACATGTCAGCGATACCATTAAATACCTTGGTATAAGCCAGTATGTTGCCGCAGGTACACAACAAATGAAATGAATCCTCGATGAAAAAAATATTAAATAAACAACACAGGGTAATACTAAATATAGTTGTTGATTGTCCAAAAGTAAATCACAATATTGGTTGCATTTCATTTTACTGTCTACTTATATTTTCAACACACACACACACACACACACACACACACACACACACACACTCATATATATATATATATATATATATATATATATATATATATATATATATATATATATATATATATATATATATATATATATATATATATATATATATATATATATATATATATATATGAGTGCAAAAGTAATGAGTAGAACAGGCCTGATAAATAAATGCAATCCTGACGTTTCGAATCAATATTCTTCCTCATAGGATATCAAGGCAAGTTATATATATATATAACCTAAAATGGCAATCGCATTAGTTATTGCAATTGTTTTTTCTTTGGCAACTTTTCATCACAGAGTGATGATTTGAAAAACGTGTGCATACATACTATAGAAGAAACATAATCTCTATATAACTCTTTTTACTGCCCCTTCAAAAAAGCTGCACTGATTTGACGCACGGCACAGCTGTTTACAACATATACTTTATTATTTTCCGAGACTGCAATATCTAGACAGATGGTGTGTTTTATAATGCCTACACATGTGATCTAAGGAAGGATATTGTCCACATAATGAATAGAGAACATTTCCAAAGGATTTACTTTTGAAGTCCCAATTACAATGGTGTTATATACTACCCTCTGAGTTTTCCATTACTTTCTGATTTTAAGAAACCAATATATGTAGAGACGTGACTATCATTCCATATCAAATTATTAAACGATCATGCCATAGTCTGTGTTATTGAATAAAGTGCAGGGCAACTATCCTAGTGTACATAATACGCTATAACGTATCTGCCATTTCACGTAAATTAATACCAGACTGTCTTTTAATTACTAATATAAAACAAGGTAAATGATTTGAGAAAGTTATTCTTTAAGCCGTGTAAACAGCAGGACATATGCAGTTACATTTGTGGATAGTCATATAACTGAAATGTTAATACATTGTATATCTACTTGATTATAGATGGGTTCATCAAATGGTACTTATTAAGCAAGTAATTAGACAACCTATTATTATTATTGTCATGGCAACCACAACATTTTAAGGTGACAATGAAAAGATAACTAGTTACCAACACATTGCGAAGGTTACTGTAGCAACCTTACTATTAATATAATGGTAACTAGTTGACATTGTCAATGCAATCACAATGATATTCAGTCTTTTATGTGTCTATTGCCACCATGTTAACAATCATTACTCATGCAAATCAATCATTAACTTTCAGATTGACTTTTGTATGTACCAACATCACCGGAAACGAAATATTAATGGCGTTATGCAAAGGTTAGGTAATATGTATACGATATATTTATGTATGTACTTCTCATAGTCGTGTGTTTTTTAAAGTAAACATTATAGTTGTATGTCAGTAGCCTATGTACTTCTCATAGTCGTCGGCTCTTTAGAGGAAACATTATAGTGGAAGTCAGTAGCCTATGTACGTCTCACGTTCGTGTGTTCTTTAGAGTTAACATTACAGTTGGCAGTCAGTAGCCTATGTTCTTCTCATAGTCGTCGGTTCTTTAGAGAAAACATTATAGTTGGCAGTCAGTAGCCTATGTACTTCTCATTGTCGTATGTTCTTTAGAGTAAACATTATAGGTGGCTGTCAGTAGCCTATGTACTTCTCATAGTCGTATGTTCTTTAGAGTAAACATTATAGTTGGCAGTCAGTAGCCTATATACTTCTCATACTCGTCGGTTCTTTAGAGTAAACATTATAGTTGGCAGTCAGTAGCCTATGTACTTCTCATAGTCGTATGTTCTTTAGAGTAAACATTATAGTTGGCAGTCAGTAGCCTATGTACTTCTCATAGTCGTATGTTCTTTAGAGTAAACATTATAGTTGGCAGTCAGTAGCCTATGTACTTCTCATAGTCGTCGGTTCTTTAGAGTAAACATTATAGTTGGCAGTCAGTAGCCTATGTACTTCTCATAGTCGTGTGTTCTTTAGAGTAAACATTACAGTTGGCAGTCAGTAGCCTATGTACTTCTCATAGTCGTATGTTCTTTAGAGTAAACATTATAGGTGGCTGTCAGTAGCCTATGTACGTCTCATAGTCGTGTGTTCTTTAGAGTAAACATTATAGTTGGCAGTCAGTAGCCTATGTACTTCTCATAGTCGTGTGTTCTTTAGAGTAAACATTACAGTTGGCAGTCAGTAGCCTATGTACTTCTCATAGTCGTGTGTTCTTTAGAGTAAACATTATAGTTGGCAGTCAGTAGCCTATGTTCTTCTCATAGTGGTCGGTTCTTTCTATGTCTAATATAGGTTAACAGCATTTACAAGATCCCTTACGGCTACATTGCCGACTGAACATCCTATAGGGATGTACGTTTAAAATACGTTAAACTAAGACCTCGTGGACATGCATTTGAGGACGATCATTGCATTTCAAAATGTAACGACCAACTGAAACTACCTCATACATTCTCTAAGCTCGTCTGTTTGATTGCATGGGCAGATTATGCAGTATTATTACTAAATTGGTCTTTCCTGTAGATGCAAGCCTAAGTGTAATTCACATCCATTACAATTAAGTGATATCTTGTACACACGCTTTCAAAAGGATATCCTAATTTACCAGCATGCTACAGCACATTATTTTCACCTCATTAAAGCTCTCTTTTCAGTATACCTCGACAACACTTAGTGATTCAACGTAAACGAGATAAAAACAGTGTCATTCAATATCTTTGTTTACGGTTGCCTGTTTTGATAACGAGTGCTAGTAATCGTATAGGCATAGGACACTGTACAGTGTACTCAACAATTTGCCCTTCTCTACATAACCTACAGTTTTGAAATTTTCCATAATATAGTTATTTAAAATTCGGAATTGAAGTATTCTATTGATTGACAATTTCCTTTAAATCTACAATAATATAATTGATTGACATATAGGTATACCTGATAACCATTTTAGAACCAGCTTGTTCGGTTATACACACTTGCGCGCGCGCGCAAGTATCCGTGTCTAGTCTGCGTCAGGTTCCATGTCTGCATGTTGACTCATCCAGAAAGCATTAAAGGTCAATTCCAAGACCAACTGTCGACATATATGTAGTAGAACTAGTTTTATAGGTTATGGACATTATTCCTCGTAAATATGGGTGCGATTTATTTTATGTAAAATAAGCGCTACACAAACCATCGTGCTTAAACTGATGTTTATCAAGTATATGACAGGTTCGGTGTTACAAATCTTTATGTTTGAACGAAGGTTGAATATTTAATATGTCCTCCAAGATAAATCGTGCCTTTGATATATCTGTTTATAAAGCTAACCTTGAATACCTTCCTCTACATTTCGAATTCCCAAATGACTGCTTTGGCAGCAGAAATAGAACGATTTACATCAAGCTAATCTTCGCTAGTGACATTTTCAACCCCAAATCCATTAAAAGGGTATTATATTAGGATTGAAACATTTATCGATGTCTCTGTACCTCATAATATTTATATTTATAGGAGAGTAGATATGTTTGTATGATACAATATTACTACGTGGCGCTACTTAACACTCTAAGAACCAAAATTTAAATCCTATAATCCCATGCAATCCATAATATACACAGTATTGTGGCTGAAGTCGGATTACTCACACACATCCGCTTAAACTAAGGACGTATTGTAATGAGTATATATATTCAAAGATAGTAGACTCACTTTTCCAGACCTATCTGTGAATTTGACTTCTTGTTCTGTTAAACCATTTTTGATCATTTCTTCAAGTTGTTGCTCGTCGCAGTACTGACATGCTCGTAGAAATGCTGACGCCGAATTTTCTTCCTTTCCAGATTGTTTGCAAACATTCATGACATCTGAAATGTAAATACATTATGATTTGAAACAAATGCAAACACGACAGCGAAAAACAAGTCAGAATCGTATAATATTTTTCAATAACATGCATAACATTGAAATGTTAATCAATTGGTTATGTCTACGAGAATAAAAGTTCGTTATGCTAATGATGATGTCAGCAAATACTTTAGCCCTATTGCACGTTAACTAGGTTCATTCTCGTCTAAGTTCGTGAAAGCACGATAAGGTTTACAAGCCAAAGATACAATATTTGCAACTGACTGGGTTTAAAGTTGCTTATAAGCCATACTATTGTTCACTATGTATGGAACGTAATCAACTTTGTTCAATATGGCATACCACAATATGTTCATATTTCAAACCGTCTATATTTCATGTCCGATCGATATTTCATATCCTGCTAATAGCACCTTTTGTTACTGGTGACAACATTTTGCTCTTTATTCCCGAAAAATAATGGCGCCAATTATGACGAAATGCAGAAAATGGCGCCACTGTATCTGCAATAGTGGTCCTCAGGTCAAAAGGTCGTCCGTCATTTCATTGCACTCACTGAAATATGAGTGAGTGATAGTTTACAAGTACTGGCTCCACAGAATCAACTATGCCTATGAACAGGTTAATGGCCTGATGACAGTGTGTAGTGAACATTGCTGTATGGATGATGTAAACATCAAATAACGCTATCAAAGTTAAAACTAGGATCGTCTTAGCATTCAAATTTAATAGTATGTACATGGATATATTCGTTGCAACGAACTTTGTGAAGATTTGCAATTAGAAACTACGATTTATTGTGTGAAATTATTTTTAATTAAAAGCCTGTAAAGATTTACACTGTTAAATAGTTGGGGACTAGTAATGATTAGTGCGATCATCTTGTTATGCAACGAACTAGCCATCATCTTAAGCCAACAAATAAACCTTGATAAATTGTTTTAGCCACTTGATGACCGCAAAAGCGTGATTCTCTTGAGGTATGGCTTAGGTCCTCGTATGTATGTAAATATGGGTATATAAGAAAAGGCTGATTTAAAAAGTCGAATATATATATATGTATATATATATATATATATATATTTGTTGTAATGTAATACTATTGGAATATAAATATTGTAATGGACCGATTGTGTTACAATAACAATCACATGACATTGTATACCATGACGTAACAGACGCAGATTATTACATTATTGAATCCAATCAACATAGAATTGCAAAATGAACCTTATAGTCATCCAAGGCAAGTTATTACAGGGACCATTATATACCATTTATATAATTCCTTGGTCATGACTGACCTCTAATGCAGTGCACTCACTTAGATGAGTGACCTTTAACCCAATGCATTCACTTAGATGCTTGACCTTTGACCCAATGCGCTCACTTAGATGATTGACCTTTGACCCAATGCACCCACTTAGATGAGTGGCCTTTAACCCAATGCATTCACTTAGGTGAGTGACCTTTGATCCAATGTACTCACTTAGATGATTAACCTTTGACCCAATGCACTCACTTAGGTGAGTGACCTTTAACCCAATGCACTCCTTTTAACTTAATGCACTTCCTTAGGTGAGTGCCCTTTAACCCAATGCACTTCTTTAGGTACGTGCCCTTTATCTCAATGGACTCCCTAGGTGAGTGCCCATTAATCCAATGCACTCCCTTACGTGAGTGACCTTTAACCCAATGCACTTCCTTAGGTGAGTGCCTTTTAACCCAATGCACTACCTTATGTGAGTGCCCTTTAACCCAAATTGACTCCCTAGGTGAGTGCCCGTTAATCCAGTGCACTCCCTTACGTGAGTGACCTTTAACCCAATGCACTTCCTTAGGTGAGTGCCTTTTAACCCAATGCACTACCTTAGGTGAGTGCCCTTTAACCCAATTGACTCCCTAGGTGAGTGCCCGTTAATCCAGTGCACTGCCTTAGGTGAGTGCCGTTTAACCCAATTAGATGAAATTTTAGAATCACATAGTACCTGTCTAACCGAGAGTTTGTTCTTTAATTCTACTTTGTTTAAAGTCACATCAATCATACCGCCATCAGCATGTTACAAATTTTACATATTTAATGTTAGCCACGCACACAGAACAGCTCTGTTAGGATAGCTTTATGTAAGATTTCATGTCAATTGTCTTAAACATTACTGGTTTCTATTTCAGTTACTCTGAAGCTGCTTTCAAATTGTTAGTGGAATAAGACAAACTGGGCGATGATCCAGAGAGAATAGGTTGTAATCTGTAGAATACGTTATACTACTATTCAATTCAAGCTTGTCACTACAATTGTGTCGGTTGAAAATAACATTTCTTCAGGTTCCAAGAAACTGACAACATTAGGAGCTTACGGTGTAATTTAACCCTAGATATGCTCTAAGCCTGCGTGATGTTCATGGCATATATCTGCAAAGGTCAAATCCCTTACGGCAACCTCTCTCTCAACTAATCACAGTCTTGTGTTGATATATGATAGATTTATATAGCATTTCAATCTTCAGGGAGGAAGGAGATGTTGACAGGTACAACAATTGGGATTTCACTCATCAAAAGTTAATCCATTCTATTGTATCTGTTGAGGCAGATTTACAAATATATATGTTTTGATTCCCTCGAGTCGTTATATAGTTGGGGAAATTTAGTTTCGCATTTTACTGGTGTGTTACATCCAAACCTTCTTTACTTACTTTGACCTTAAATGGCATTTCCCCTCACATGTCTCCAGGAACTGATGACGTACGACTAAATACTTAGCTACAGAAAATAAAGTAAAGCATTAATCGCGTATTGTTGATGACAAATATTAAGTATAGTAGTTCATATACTAGCAGACATGCTTCATGATACATACCATTAGAAAGGAGAAAAAATCACATTGTAAATAACACAGACGCGTTATTATTTTGTCTTAGTAAACAGTCCTTTTGTGTAAATGCAAACCTAAAATGTTAGCCAATGCTCATGGTTTAAAGATGTATGCAGTGATGTTCCACTAAAGCTGTAGTGTTTAAAAATATATCCTACGTCGTAAGAAATTGGAAAATAGGCGGGGTTCCATTAATACCGTCAACGCTGTCTGATCTATCCCATGGCGCCTACTGTCCATAGAAGCTTTTATACCTTTCATCTTCGGTTTTGACGCTAGCTGGTTGCTTAAATAATGGCACTAATATTTCGGGTCAGGAGATGCGCTAGTGTGGAACAAAACATACTCCAGGCAAGGAAGTATTCGTGACAGAGCACTTCAATGTTACAATTAAGACATATAGTGACAATTTAAAGGTTGCAAATCAGTGTACAGTACAGTGATATTTTCTTGAGACGCTTCACTGCTTTATTTTTCATATACATGCTCTAATGATTCCTAGCATTGTAACACACATCAAAGGTATTACTCTTCGTTCAGATGTGATAAGCTGATTGAAACGGAACTGTGTAAAAAGTATTCAACTTTAATCAGCCTCCTTAGGTGTGTAATTATCTTTCAATTACTCGTCGACTGGAAACATTAATTGTACGAAGGTTTTGCTTATTTATAGATACATGTAGAGATAAGTAGCTTGTTACATCTATACTCGGTTGCTAGGTAACAGTAATATATGTCGTAGTTTTACTATTAGTGAAAACTGCAAGGAAATATATTAATTGTTACATCCAAACGGATGGCAACAGGGAGGAACTGACAAATATTGCTAGTTATTTGTACTGACAGAGTGCTGAGCTTATAGTAATTCAATCTCTCAAAGTTGAAAGTCATTGGGTTCAACGCCATTATTCATTATTAATATTTAAATGTCATTTACAGAAAAGTAACGTGCATGGCTTGAAGACTTGGTAGGATCATAGTAGGGTCATGTTATTAACAGATTAAGAGTTCAGTTACCAGGGAAACTGCAGTGCAATAGCTTTCTAAGTTCATATATGTTTGACTGAATTCCGGAAATATGTTCATAATACCCCAGCAAATATTGATATTTGATATAACATTGAAGATGCGTCCTTCTCATTAAAAACAATATGAAAAATAAAGTAAAAATATTACAATACAAATAAACTGTTAGTTTATGATATACCAACACATTCTTACAAGGTAATTCTTTAACAAGTTATCTCAACCGAGTGCTATATATCTGTCGTCTGGGGATATCTAAATGAAATCGATGATCCGTAATTTACGGAAGTGATCAGAATTACCAAATCCATAGAAACTTTGGTTAGCCAATAAGAAAGAAAGACACGATGTCATTATTGCAGTGGCTCCGGGTAATATTAACTCTATCAAGGGCACAATTAAAATACAACTCCTCAAGGTACACAAAAAAACAGTTTAAAGATTCAATAACGCTGAATACAACCACTGTCGTATTTTATCTGATGGACAGGAAAGCTATATTGTTATAAGTAAATGTTGGTTAGTTCCATTATTCCAAAGTATGCTTGTTGTAAATATTTGTTATCGAAAGAAAATACGGGGGTTATATGCCCTTTTATCTAACAAACGTTAACATGACGGTATCTTACAAAAATTCTATTGTTTCTAATGTAAATTGAGATTTTCCAATCGATGGCGATTTTGTTACTCAATTCATTGTTAAAAAAAAATCTCATCCTTTTTTGTCAAAATATGTATTGCTATTATTATTTTTATTATATTACTATCATTATTTATGCGTTCTCCGAAACAAAGATAATGCTGATATCAGATATTAATTGCTATCTTAAAGATGAACACAACCCCCTGGAAATAGAGACATTTTTATGAGCTAAGTGTTCTGTAAAATCATTTCAGAAATAATTATTGATGATTGATCAATTAGTATTTCTGACTCCTAAGAGTCCTATTCCCTTCAGTGTAAACGTTTCTCATGAATATTGATTGTTCAACCATGAATATATTGTTTATGCTAACTCATATGTGGCAAAGATACCATATAAAGGCAAAAGATCAACTTGATATTTCTCTGAAATCGCAAGTAATTGTAGGTGATGTAAAATCACGAAATGAGTGTGCACCAGAACCCAATGTCTGTATTTCCTAGAGTGGTGTTCCCCTTTCAGCTACCGTGTGTTGCCTTGAAGTATGTATTCTTGACAGCAACCAATATAGTATACTTAAGTTTACTGTCGATACAACCAATGGTTTGGTTTAGGCACAAATATACCGAAGTCTTCATGAATCAATGAATATTATTGATTATGAATACTGCATGCTGTTTTTTCTTACTTGACAATTGAGGAAGCTAGTCTCCCAACAGAATACATATTAGGTGTCAGAGTATATGTAAATAATATACCTGAAAAATTATATCTATGCTTCTAAAGCCCAAACATGAAACTAATTTTGAACTCAAGGGTCAAATTACTTCCGCCTTTGGCTTATCTTTGGGAAAATGACAACGTATACCTCTATCACAGTTATGATGATATAGAAACAAGCTTAGATTTTACCAATATAATTGATAATGTAACCATCTTACTCCATCACAGGTATGATGATATTAGAAACAAGCTTAGGATTTTACCATTATAATTGATAATGTACCCATCTTACTCCATCACAGTTGTGATGATATTAGAAACAAACTTAGGAGTTTATCATTATAATTGATAATGTAACCATCTTACTCCATCACAGGTATGCTGATATTAGAAACAAGCTTAGATTTTACCTTTATAATTGATAATGTAACCATCTTACTCCAGCACAGTTATGATGATATAGAAACAAGCTTAGATTTTACCATTATAATTGATAATGTAACCATCTTACTCCATCACAGGTATGATGATATTAGAAACAAGCTTAGGACTTTACCATTATAATTGATAATGTACCCATCTTACTCCATCACAGGTATGCTGATATTAGAAACAAGCTTAGATTTTACCTTTATAATTGATAATGTACCCATCTTACTCCATCACAGGTGTGATGATATAGAAACAAGCTTAGATTTTACCATTATAATTGATAATGTAACCATCTTACTCCACCACAGTTATGATGATATTAGAAACAAGCTTAGATTTTACCATTATTGATAATGTAACCACCTTACTCTATAGTCGGTGTTTACTCTTATATACTTGAATAATAGCAAGCGTAACCTATGTATCGGATGTACCGGTACGCGCGTATACCTTGTGGAATTTTCAGTCTAATTGCCATCGAATCAAGTGACAATGATGCCACGTGTATGGAAGACAGAGTAACTACTTGTTACTAAACCTGTCTATAATTATATATATTATATATATTCACATGAACTGCACATTTCGATTGGTTGACACATTGTGATACAGTTTACCGGTGATGCCGTAATGGGCCAAACTCTATAAAACTTTCCGTCGTAATTTACTCGTTAAAGAGAGCTGTCTCAACGTTTCCACGGCTGTATCGTCCAGTTGTAAGATTTTATTCTCATTACTTTACATTTGTAGGAACCACATGCCAAATTACACTAACAAAATCATCGCTCATCGTGGACGGTAGAGTGTCACTCGACGGCCCTGAATATAAATAGGTAGCCACAGGACGTGCAGGAAATTAAAGGAACGTGGTATCGTTTTCGTGACAAGAACACACTTGTTCGAATAAAACAATATTGTTGATAAAACGAAAAATCATACGAATCATAGTGAATATCATGGAATTCAAATACTTTTAAAAAGAAATTTACATTGTCATACATCAAGATGAATTTACCATACTACGTAATAGAACCGCCATAATGACGCGATGCTCCTGCAGACTTACTAATACTAGGCAAAGTTGCACACATACCACAAATAATGATCTCACTCCAACGAGCTCAGTGTTTTCGCGAGAAAAGCAAATTTCACCTTCAGGTTATATCCACAAGCAGAAACCCTGGCTAGTATCATCAAACCCAAAATCACATGCAAATATTAAAGTGGGCAATCGTTCCTTGTAAATAAAATCACATGATCGCACAGTATTATTTTTACGGAATTTTGCTATTTCGGTTAAAAAGATGTATTACTAACAGAAACCAATGACGCGTGGGTGCCGATGTGGGCATTCTGGGTATTTTCACTGGCACATGTGGTATTTTATGCTGTGCTACGCTTGTGAAAGTACGACCGCAGAGAACACTACAGGCACTTGTGGAAATACCCCGAGTACGTCACATTTGCATCACGTGCCTTAGGATACTGTCATAGTTTTATTTGCTCACTATATACATTGTGTGTAGGTATTAAACTCACTATCCCCTAACTCTAGTGAGTATATCTCATGATAAGAATAGCTTATACTTTAAGATCGTGTATTATATAATATGTTATAATATACCTAGTGATAATACTGTGCCATGATTCGCTAGAATCAGTCACGTGATAGGAAAATAGAATGACTACTTCCCTTGGGGAAATAGTCCCATCAATTTTTACATAGTCACGTGATCACCGCGCGTTCACAGCGGGTCAAAATGGCAGCTTCTGACGATGTCGTCTGCCACCGCGAGTTCACAGCATGAGGTATATTATAAAACACATATTGCCTGGCCTATATTCGGGCTATAGCACCCGTTCATTACCCCCTCGTGACTGTGAGTTACCAGAATCACATGCTATTTCCCTCGGCCTTTGGCCTCGGGAAATAGCATGTGATTCTGGTAACTCACAGTCCCTCGGGTGTAATAAACGGGTGCTATAGCCCTCATGGCCAGGCAATATGTGTTCATTATGATCTGTAAATTCTTTAAATATCAGACTTAGTTTCCATGTCTAGTGTATGAATTATAGAAAATGTACTGAACATGTTCTAAGAAGCATAACTTGTAGGGCCGTTTTGTGTGTTTACAAACAGACGTGATTACGTGTAAGAATGAAATACATGTCTTGGGCGACATATGCAATATCAGAAAACTAGTGGCAAGACATGGCGTGTCACAGCCTGAAACTATTTTCCAAATTTCCAATCAATTTCCTTAATTGCATATTCTGAATGCTAACAGTACACAAAGTGTGCACTTAGGATTTATCTAAAAGCTACTTTTAAAGATTTGGTTTACAACCTTTCACTTTGCATTCAAGACTAGTTTATGATGACAAACATTTGTGATAGGTATTATTTTACCTCCATGTTTAAAACATAATGTAAACAAGTCATTGAAAATGACATAGTCCCCGTTATGATTGGGTTTTAAGGAACTGGCAGTTTATGCTGTCATTTTCAAACCTGGTTAATGTTGTTTGGCCGCATACATTTTGTTTTTGATATCACTACTCTGTTCAAGAATGTCTGAGTTATGGCTTTGGACATGAAAACTGCGCCACTAAAATGGCTGCCAGGCAGCCATATCGGATTGTATCATATGCACATGTATGTCACAAAACACTGTGCTAATACCAACTTTGAATGAGATCTGTTCAAGCATGTCTGAGTTATGGCTTTGGACATGGAAAATTCGCAAACAAAATGGCTGCCAGGCAGCCATATTGGATCGTATCACGACGAAAATGAATATGCACATGTATGTCATAGAGCACTGTGCTAATACCAACTTTGAATGAGATCTGTTCAAGCATGTCTGAGTTATGGCTTTGGACATGGAAAATTCGCAAACAAAATGGCTGCCAGGCAGCCATATTGGATCGTATCACAACAACAATGACAACAATGAATATGCACATGTATGTCATATAACACTGTCCTAATAGCAACTTTGAATGAGATCTGTTCACTCATGTCTGAGTTATGGCTTTGGACAGGGAAAATTTGCAAACAAAATGGCTGCTAGGCGGCCATATTGGATCGTATCATAAAACAAATTGACGTGCATATGTATGCCATAGTATGTTGCCCCTGTACCAAGTTTGAAAAAAATCGGTCCAGGCATCTTCAAGAAACGGCTGCGGATGGACGGACAGATGGACGCACAGACGCACTGACAGACGGAACCCAATCTATAAGTCCTCGTCTGGACTTTGTCCGTACAGGTGTGTATAGCAGAGGAATCTGACATAGTGTACATATATATCCGTACAGGTGGGTAGAGTAGAGGAATCTGGCATAGTGTACATATATATCCGTACAGGTGGGTTTAGTAGAGGAATCTGACATAGTGTACATATATATCTGTACAGGTGGGTATAGTAGAGGAATCTGACATAGTGTACATATATCCGTACAGGTGGGTTTAGTAGAGGAATCTCACATAGTGTACATATATATCTGTACAGGTGGGTTTAGTAGAGGAATCTCACATAGTGTACATATATATCTGTACAGGTGGGTTTAGTAGAGGAATCGGACATAGTGTACATATATATCTGTACAGGTGGGTATAGTAGAGGAATCTGACATAGTGTACATATATCCGTACAGGTGGGTTTAGTAGAGGAATCTCACATAGTGTACATATATATCTGTACAGGTGGGTTTAGTAGAGGAATCTCACATAGTGTACATATATATCTGTACAGGTGGGTTTAGTAGAGGAATCTCACATAGTGTACATATATATCTGTACAGGTGGGTTTAGTAGAGGAATCTCACATAGTGTACATATATATCTGTACAGGTGGGTTTAGTAGAGGAATCTCACATAGTGTACATATACTATATCCGTATAGGTAGGTTTAGTAGAGGAATCGGACATAGTGTACATATCCGTACAGGTGAGTAGAGTAGGGCAGACACCATTGAAGTAAGAAAAAAACTAAAGGTCTTACAATCTACCACAAAATCCTACATGAACAAAATAGGCATAAAACCAGAAATGCATTAAGCCCAAAATCACGAGAAGTAAATGAACCCACAACAGACGAATTGAAAAGTGCCATCACCCATCAACCCATGCCACGATATTACGGCACGACCTACCGTAAAAAGCTGTGAATATTCAATTTTGCGAGATTTTCAAAACCTACATAAGAAAGACGAACTCCACGAGCTTCATCTAAATGCCCACTACCACTCTCCTCAGAACCTTTCAGTTATAGTCCATGGTGGACCAATTTGACAGCGAAGACTACAAGATACAAGGTGCAAGGCTAGATGCTCTGTATTCATATGATGCTGATCAGATATTTCATGGGGAGTTGTAACATTACATTTCCGTAATGGCCTGTCAATATCACGTCTACGTTACGATACAACACTTTCCAGTTACAACGTTGACATTCATCTGCCCCCGAATTTCACACCATCCCATGTGATTACCATTTAGTTTCGTTCATCATGTCATTTCTTCGACGGCACTACGTGTGGGTACGTTTGCGCTACTGTTTGAGCCGGACTCTTTGAATATTTACGTTCCCACAAACATAAAACCGTTACATGTGTTCTTAGCTGTTAATTCAGAATACAATGTATATTTGGTGTTAATGTTCTACTTGAGATTTAGCTTTTAGTACCCAAGCTCCATTTATCTTCCTCTTAATCAACCTCATCGATTTGCTGAAAACACGAGTTGAGGTGTATATGTAAGTACTAGGACAGTGAAACAGTTGTTTTATTATTATTCATTAATCTAAAGCCACTACGACCAGGATGGTCTTTAAATGTCACATACTTTATTGTCGTTGATGGTTACTATAGTTTCATTCATGTATACTGACTAACTGCTGACAAATATTGAACGAAGTGTAATACCAGATTCAACTCTCATCGTACGTTCGAAATTCATATATGTATAATTTAACACATTATAAAGATAGAATGTAGGTTTTGAAAAATACCAAAATTAGAAATGTTTCACAACCTGACTATGCATAGAAAACTTGTAATTCAGAAAGGTTTCAGAGCCTGACTATGCATATAAAAAGGCCAATTCAAAAGGTGTTCATTGCCTTCTGTGCATATTTAACTACCTTTATCACGATAAATTTGTCAAACTCAGACTCAAAAGGTTTAGTATGTTTACGCATTATATTTGTGTGCATACTTTAAATCAGAAATGGAAAGCCCGTGCCATTTTAATTGTTTTGTAATGTTTGTGTGCATCTATGCGTGTGGGGTGGGGTGGGGTGGGGTAAGAGGGTGGGGTTGGGTGGGGTAAGAGTGTGGGGTGAGATGGGGATTGGAGAGTGTTTGTGAAAACTGCATATACATGATGTAACCTCTAACTATTACAATGTTTGGCGACACTGTACATGTAATCAATAAATCATGACTAGTGAGATGACAACGTCAAATTACAGACCTACTATAAAGAGATACATGTCATACACATTTCATGTTATCGATTGTTGTATTGAGTTCTTCCCATTGCCTGTAATAACGTACTTCCCAGGTGCTCACAAGAGCATTTATTGATATTGATGCCAGTGTAATATTTTCATTTGAAGTGCGATTTCATATTTCAAATACACGTGGAATATTACAAAAGATATGTTTGGACTATATTTACGTGAACTGTATATATTTCTAATACTTCTATCATTGTATACACTTAGTATTATTTCTATAGTAGTTTTCCAAGGGGTTTCGAATGTAAGAAATTACCATACTTCTTCGCACTCTGTAATGATTAATTGAGAGATTTTATGGTGCAAAACACTTAAAGTTTATTGAGTGCCAGCAGCACTTCAGACTAATTATCGTTGAAGTATACATTTCTTGTTTTCCATAATGCAAAATGTGGTAACTGTATAAGATTTAATTCCTATAACAGTTCCTGATTCTAGGGCATCTGTATCATTACATTGGTTGACGTAGGTTTCAACCTGAAACGTGTATTAAATGTATACTCAATTCTAGGTGTTGTTATAAAGTTTTGTGAGTAATACCCAGAGTCTATTAAACTCTAATAGTGACCAAGCATCAAATATTACGAGTTACAAGTCTTAAAAAATCGAAGCACTTAGAAATCACATGATAAAGCGTATTAAAGAAATCCCATCTCATTAAGTCGAAGTTTAAGGCATTTACTCTCTTTGCAAACAACTGTTTTGTTAACCAAAATGTTATTTACTCTGCCTTGGGATACATTTGTCTGAATACCATGCAAGTTAATCTACACATGTAGTTCTATCTCAGAACATAAAATTAAAACATAGATCATAGATCAGGGTGGGCGGGTGAATGAATGAGTGAGCGAGCGAGCGAGTGAGTGAGTGAGTGAGTGAGTGAGTGAGTGAGTGAGTGAGTGAGTGAGTGAGTTGTTGTTGTTGTTGTTGTTGTTGTTGTTGTTGTTGTTGTTGTTGTTTCTTTATTCCTCCTCAAAGAGAAGAGTTACAACACAGTTCACAAATATACAAAAACAAAATAATAAATAACTAAGTAAGTACAGAGTGCATGACTTCATTAGTCGATGTTTTATCATATCTCCATTAACAGTAACAAATGAACAAGTACTTCATAAAATATAGTGTTTTCAATATGTTATGGATGCAATGTGGTCATGACACGAATCGTACGTTTTACGATGTTAATTACATTGATTCATATAATTTATTTATTTCCAGTTAGAAATGAACTAATTAGCCGAAATTTACAATATGCTATTGTCAGTATCCATCCTCCTAAATAACGTCTTGTGCCTTTTAAGGAAAGGCATGGTAAAGATATATGTTCATCGTCGGCCATCAGATAAAACAAAGGACAAATTTAACAGGATTATCGAACGTATTCGTTAAGTGTCATAGTATATAAGTTTTACATTATCAATTGATTATTACCACAACAAACGTGTATACCATTTCAAACAGCAAGGAGCTGAAGTCTGAATACAAAACCGACCATTGTTACGTGTTCTCACCACAGGATGATTGGATAGACGTTGTAACATACGTGTGAGTTGTGCAATTGTATATACCTATTCTAAAAAGTGTCCATGTAGAAATACATTCAAATTTATTTATGAAAATATCTCTAAAACAAAATCTACCTTTATATAACGTATGCACGACATTTTCGAATATATATTCATTACCGTAGGTATGTATCATTGCCAGTAATTAATACACATGAACTGTAATAACATAGATTTAATAAACATATTTCTAAACTGTTTTTATCTTTTTACTTTAAACGACGTCGTGCACATGTTAGAATGTTGTACCGAGAACAATGTGGTGATTCTAATACTTGGCTATTACTAGGGCTGGCAGGATAATGACAAGTTTATTTTAGATTAAAACATGTACTCGAATACCTTGAAATACCCAGGGGATAGCAAAACCCATCTAATCCATTTTAGTCCAAATATAGGGTTATTTCAGGATCACAAAGTCATTTCTTCAGGGATATTCGTAAAGTTAATTACTTTCCTTTTGGAAAGTTTACTGTTGCTAGCTTGATTTAATGTATTAATGTTTCTGTTAGATTACTTCATGTTTAGTATTGAGATTACCCCGAGGTAAAACTCAATGTATATTACAAATTTATCAACACTCACTTTTCATCATTAAAATGCTTCATAACAATGTTCTGTGAGCAATTAGCTCTGCATAAATCCGTCTAGAATATTGTACTTTATGTTTAAAAGATAAAAACCAAAACCAAATGATACACTTGGAAATATATTCCCATGTTAGGTTAAAATTTACAATAACCAAGTTTACTCTAAAAACAAAAGAGAACTGCACCAAATATATGACCTGTGTTATAAAATGGAGAAAACTAATAACATTAGGGTCACCGACATCAGAAAATATTCTATGTTGACGACAAAATAATTATTATAGGTTGCAGTATAGGTATGCACGTTGACAGTTTCTTAACGTGTGAGCTATAACGTTAGGTATTACAGAGTGCATTTAATAGACTATTTAAAATATCATTTGATATGGCTTCTTAAAAATATTCTACTGTCATTTGAGTGTTAATTTTGCTATCATATATTACTGCAAACCTGTATTCGTCAGATTTTGAGTTATGCAGTAATATATGTATTTTTTACTATAAATATGGCCGCTATTCTATAAAGAGTGATATGAGCACCAAAAGTAACCTTTGAGTATATTGCTCTTTTGATAATTAACCTTGAAGGTCAAGGTCGTCTTTCAAAACAGCTTGTATCTCATAATGTGAGGTAAACACTTAATAAAGTTCTTTCTAAGTTTTTGAGTTATGCATTACATTTTGACTTTTTCACTACAAATATGTACATTCGTACTTTTATACGAAAAATACTTCACTTGTCACCCATTAAGAATTTTGTTAAGAATTCCATTTTGATCAAACTCTTGGCCTGGTGATTTTGTTTTTTATAAGCACCTTGAAGTTCGTTTGCATAAGCATACTAAACTTTTGTTAACATTCTTGACACGTTCTACTAGATAAAAATCTCTGCAGTACTGTTACTGGATCACATATTAGTGAGATACTGTAACTGAAATTCCAAACCAGATAAGATGAATGGACATGATGTAATCATGAACGTACGGTTTTTACCTACAAACTGTACAAATGTTATTATTCATTTTCCATTTGATGGTTTCAATTACGTCATCGGTAAAGGATTAGTAATTTGACAAGCTCTGATCTTACTCTCATAACAGGCAGTACCCGTGATTTGAAACGATAATCAGGATTGTATTAGCTTGATAAGACATTGAGAGTTGTACTCCTCGGTAGGCTGCTCGTTTACAAGCTGATGTACATACTGAGTAATAAAATTGATATTTGAAACTTTTCTTCAAAGCAATAGTTGACAGGCAACCATATGTCGTCTAAAGTAACGACCTCTCGTCTATGGAGTGTAATTACACACGTGCACTGTCACTATCGTTGTTTTATACATATCACCTTATTCGATAAGACGTGCATCCACGTTCACTTGTCAGAAGTAGTCATTTCAAACAGACCGACAAGTAAACAACGTCTCACTCCCGCAATATTAGGGGTAATAATTAGGAGAATCTAAAGTTAGCTGTTATGATGTAAAATAATAAATAATAAATAATAATAATAATGATGATGATGATGATGATGATGATGATGATGATGATGATGATGATGATGATGATGATGATGATGATGATGATGATGATGATGATAAAAATAATAAATAATAACAAATAAGTAACACATATTTTCTTACACTAGACAATACATCAGAATATTTAAAATTCAATGGTTAGATGAAAGCAAAGATAACTTTATTGTTACAATTGGGAGTGAAGGTACATATTAATAGTAAAGGTAGTTGATATTAACAAATATGTGACCAAATTTTCTATCTCATTACCATGACACATACACCACGGGCACGCAACTGATTTTGAATAAAAGTAGTAGTAAAAAAAACCTGAGAGTTCTGTAATCCCTCGTTATCACATCACTTGTATTGACAAGGCTGATACATTCCATGCGCTATTGGGAAATCGTTAAGTCACAGAACACTAAACAGGATTATACTAGAACAACCTTCGCCTAGCTCAAGGCAGGTTTATCAACCTTTCATACTTTTCTCTTGCGAATGTTTCGCCCACTCTTTCAAATATCTAATCTTCAATTGGTGAAAGCTGGATCTGAGGAACTTCAGCATGTGTAATGCCCTACGAACGTCAGTCCCAACCTCATTTACCTCCCATAAGGGGAGGTTATGTTATTCTTATGTCTGTCTGTCTGTCTGTGTCCGTCTATATGTGGACACAAGATCTAAACAAAAACTGCATCGATTCTAATGAAACTTGTAAAACATCTTCCATATGGTAATGACAACAACCTAGTAGATTTTTGTAAATATTCAGTGAATACTAATGAGTCGTGTACATAATTAATGCGTTTTAGTAATTAGGCTATATCTTTGGAAAGCATACTCCAAATTCAATATTATCTGGTATATACGTTATAACCATAACAAAACGCATATGTCCTATAAAGTTTGTTGATGTAGCTTACAGTTTTAATGAATAATTTGTATAATTAATGATTTTCGGTAATTAGGAATGCAAGCTTGACATTTCATATAATTTGGTACATATATCGACCATAATAATGTGCAAGCTATATCTTTAGAATGCACAATTCAAATTCCATATAATATGGCACATACATCAACCATGAGAAAGCAAACATATCGTATAAAGCTTGTTGGTATAGTTTTTAATGTTAATGAATAATTTGCATAATTAATGATTTTTGATAATTAGGCTATATCTTAAGAATGTAAACTTCAAATTTCATTTAACTTTATACAGCTATCAACCATACCAAATCATACTTGCTTTATGAAGTTCTTTATGTAGTTTTTAATGGTGATGTGTAATTTGCATAAATTATCATTTTGACAAGCAATATCTTTAGAATGCAAGCTTTAAATTTCAGATAATTTAGTACATGTATTGATGGCAAAGAAGTGCATGTGTTATTTACGGATGAGCGATGTCATTTAAGGATGAGGTATAAAAACGCATACGGTCGCGCAGTGCACGATGTTGCCATAGTGATTTCACACTACGTTCTTCGGCTTATAAAACAGCAGTCGTTTTAAAACAAACCAAGAGAGTGTGAGACGGGAAAAGGTTAAAAGTTTAATGAAAAAGCTATGGGCAACAAGAAAGATTAAAATGATTTCATGATACCAATAAACAATAACATCTCTGGATCCTTAAAGACCTACTGAACCTCTCAGTTGGTTCAGTTGTGCTAATTAAAAAAGCAGGATGGTCAACGAAATGGGTATTATGTATTTTCACATTTACTTCAACATTATTTTTGACTGTTAATAGTTTACGACAAGTGAATGAACTAAGGTCAGATGAAAAGCTAAATACGTTTATTGCACAATAACTAGGAATGACAACCTTATCAACCTTGATGTATGAATCATATGAAATAGATAATGTTAATAATCCTAGTTTAACTCATACACTTTCGCCCAGTTAACCAACCCCATTGGTTTGTATACCATTACCATCATATTAATTATATACTAACAAATTGAACAATTGAACATTGAAATTTAACTAATATGCGTAGCTTTCAATTTAAAACGAGATATATGGAAATAGTGACTGAAAATACGAAGTGTTTTAGTACCATAACAGAGGGATGTTCAATCAACCCAGAGACATCCATCACTTTGATTATCTCATTAGAGAGATTGACTACAGTTTCAGTTAATTAATTTTGTTGAAGGCAGAATGCACCTCGGAAATAAACTTTTTCTTTTTACACTTCTGCTGTTGCACTCTTCACGAAAACTACCCAGTTTAAATAGATTTGAAAAATCTTGGGTCATAGTAAAACATTTTTAAGTAGAGGTCAAAATGATATCACAATTTAAGAATCCAATATGTCTGGCAAATGTGGTGTTACCTTTATGGGAAAATAAAAGATTGTCAGTTTCCTTGTAAACAAGATGATGAACCCTAACATTTCTTTGATTATTTCAAAATGACAAGGAACAAACTTTCATATGGCAAAGAATGGAGAGAATCGAAGAACTTTGATTTTCAGGGAACTTTGTCCCATGTTACCATAGTGACACAAAGTTTACGCTGACTCGACAACTGCCATGTTTAACAGTTTAATTTACTTGTAAACATGAGCGTACATATGCAAATGCAACTTTTACTCCAACCAACCGAATAATTCAAGGCACAACTCAGTTTAACATGATTAGTAATTAATTGTAGATAGACAAAAATCGTCATATTATCATTGCAAACTCAATTACCTTACAATCTTTATTTAATATACTTTACTACAAAACGAACATGTTGGTGTTCGAAATCTAATTATCGGTTTACGGCAATACTCTAGGACATTACGCATACGGAAGTACTGACAAATGTAAAACGTCAGTTACCATTTCCTCAGGAAACACACCACCTATATCTAGGGTTATCAGTGGTGATGAAAATTTATCATGAATAGATTTAATTAGCAAATGTTCAAGTCCTCCTCTGCCCACACACCCGAGGCTTTCTGATCGAAGTGACCTTTGATGTCCAAATGTAGAAAATAATAAACATGAGAGGAAGAGATGATCGAGTTGACTTAAGATATGTAGTTACAAATATATCGAAAGTTATGGTGAAATTTAAGCAAATTATCCAAACATCGCCTTGAGGCAATGTACGTTCCTTGTCACTTCGGCGGAAAGTTATACATCATGCTATCATGTTAGTTAGCATTTGTTACTTCGTCGACCTGCAAAGTGTTTGCTTTATTTAATTTTCGATATTATACATTATGAATTATATCTTAATCTCCATTTTTCAAATTGTTATTGAAAGAATACAGATATGCATAGTATATACAAATTAAATCTGAGTGCTCTTATCAAAATCAACATTGCACTGTCGAGCGTAATAAATCTACACAATAATATCTGTAAACGATTCATGGAATCCTCTAAATATTAACGAAATATTATTCTCTTCAATATCTGTCAATAGCCTTGTAGACATACACGTGGACAGCACTATTGTATTATTGTGCCGTTTTACTCCAAGATTGCCAAACAAACAAACAAACAAACAAAAGTATAGTAAACGTCCATTTTTGTTACTTTGCTATAAGGTTGGTTACAACTAACAATTTTCTTACTAAAATCAAAAGTTACCGCTTGTTATATGTTGATAAAAGAAATTGACATTCTTTTAATGCATATGCTTATGTATGATATAGACAATGTAATGAGGCAAAATAACAAATGGTACCGATATTGTATATTCCTTTTTTGGATTAATTTATTTTGTATAACCATATTAACAATATGGAACCTAAATAGTAGTAAAAACTCCAGTGGACATAATCGGACTAAATGTTGATATCCTCTGCACTTGTTCTTTTTGTGGAAAATGAGATGATCCACACCGTTTATCAAGACGTATGGTCGCAGCTGTTCATATGCTTTGTGTAAATTGAACAGCTAGCAATGTCATGAAAGACAAAGTCACCGGATATTACATTCTATTTTTCTAAACCCTAGATTTCAGTACCCTTAACATATCAAGTCTTCGAATTTCGCTGACTCTTTATCATAATAAATACACTTTGTTCACGAGATAAGTTCAAGTTGAGTTCATGTACTAGGCCATTATTTATTAATAACATAATTAAAGATGCATCGACATGTTCCTAATGATAATTTACATTTGTTTATCTATTTGGTCGGACTTAATGTGTAATATACCTAGCTAGCTGTTTTCAGAAAATAATGTTCACTGTCATTCAGTGGTTATAATAATTTCAAGAAATATTCTCAAGCAGTGTTGAGACACATACAGGATACATTATAACAGATAAGGTGCAACATGAGATTTTAATCTTTCTGTTTTCTTTGGTGATTCACCGATTCCGAATAAAACGTCTAGAAAAGCTCACTGACAGGAATCGTATATATGTCAAATATTGAACTAAAGGATGCATTGTTTATAGAACGTAATGTACACATCATTTTCAAACTATCGCTTTATATTAGAGCTGAACGGTGACCTTGCAAAAGCATTCACTACATGTTAGAGAGGATAACCACACACGCGAACATTGATCAAATTAAAGTTTGGAAACTGACAAGGTGACAGATGAAAAAGCAAAAGCATCGCATACGTTACACATACACATAGACAGTATACACACCCACATACCCACACCCATGGCCACACACACACACACACACACACACACACACACACACATATATATATATATATATATATATATACATGCATATATATATATATACATGCATATATATATATATATATATATATATATATATATATATATATATATATATATATATATATATATATATATATATATATATATATATATATATATATATATATATATATATATATATGAAGTCAGTGGTAAGATTTGTCCGTAGTACAGTGCTCGATACGTCTGCACGCAGAGCGGAGTATATGTTGAGGGTAAAAGAAAATCAAGTCGGGTTTTTCGTCTCTACAAGCCTGTTTCGTGAGTAAATCACTCGTCAGGAGATGTTGATGTACATCAACATCTCCTGTGACAAATGTTAGAATTGTAACTTTTTTATACAACCTTGTCATATCAAACAATGTATTTTTAAAGTTGTTTTTTGTCGTTTTAATAAGTTAACGTGTTCTCGTTCTATCTGAACATAAGTAAAGTTTTAGAAAAGAAAAGAAACGGATGAATTCATTATGCATTGATTCCATTCAGTCTAAAATCTATCTTTTTTTACATTCATTCGTTTTGATACAAAATTCGAAGTGGACTGTGTATGCTTCAAGCAGTCTATACTTGTCCGACAACAGTGACATGCCTAATCCATTGCAGCCATTATTGATTCCGATCTACTGCCATTAGCAGCAATAAAGTGGAAATAGTCAGATAGTGGAATGCATTTCCCTATAACAAACATCAATGACCCTGTTATCTGACCATGTCATCCATTAATGTTTCCAAGACAAAGACGGTTGTTGTTTCTTAGCGACAATTCGATTATTTATTTGTATGCATTGCCCATATAGGAATACACATAACAATATACATAATAACTAAATGAACAAACAATTAAATGAATCTAATGAACAGGATACGGCACAATACATTACCATGCTATTATTCTGTAGTGGTGACACTACACTATGCCATACTGTTAGTAAGTAGTGGTGACATTGTACACTGTGCCATACCGTTAGTAAGTAGTGGTGACATTGTACGCTATGCCATACTGTTAGTAAGTAGTGGTGACATTGTACACTGTGCCATACTGTTAGTAAGTAGTGGTGACATTGTACACTGTGCCATACTGTTAGTAAGTAGTGGTGACATTGTACACTATGCCATACTGTTAGTAAGTAGTGGTGACATTGTACACTGTGCCATACTGTTAGTAAGTAGTGGTGACATTGTACACTATGCCATACTGTTAGTAAGTAGTGGTGACATTGTACACTGTGCCATACTGTTAGTAAGTAGTGGTGACATTGTACACTGTGCCATACTGTTAGTAAGTAGTGGTGACATTGTACACTGTGCCATACTGTTAGTAAGTAGTGGTGACATTGTACACTGTGCCATACTGTTAGTAAGTAGTGGTGACATTGTACACTATGCCATACTGTTAGTCAGTAGTGGTGACATTGTACACTGTGCCATACTGTTAGTAAGTAGTGGTGACATTGTACACTGTGCCATACTGTTAGTAAGTAGTGGTGACATTGTACACTATGCCATACAGTTAGTCAGTAGTGGTGACATTGTACACTGTGCCATACCGTTAGTAAGTAGTGGTGACACTGTACACTATGCCATACTGTTAGTCAGTAGTGGTGACACTGTACACTATGCCATACTGTTAGTAAGTAGTGGTGACATTGTACACTATGCCATACTGTTAGTAAGTAGTGGTGACATTGTACGCTATGCCATACTGTTAGTAAGTAGTGGTGACATTGTACACTATGCCATACTGTTAGTAAGTAGTGGTGACATTGTACGCTATGCCATACTGTTAGTAAGTAGTGGTGACATTGTACACTATGCCATACTGTTAGTCAGTAGTGGTGACACTGTACACTATGCCATACTGTTAGTCAGTAGTGGTGACACTGTACACTATGCCATACTGTTAGTAAGTAGTGGTGACATTGTACACTATGCCATACCGTTAGTCTGTAGTGGTGACATTGTACGCTATGCCATACTGTTAGTAAGTAGTGGTGACATTGTACACTATGCCATACTGTTAGTCAGTAGTGGTGACACTGTACACTATGCCATACTGTTAGTAAGTAGTGGTGACATTGTACACTATGCCATACTGTTAGTCAGTAGTGGTGACACTGTACACTATGCCATACTGTTAGTAAGTAGTGGTGACATTGTACACTATGCCATACCGTTAGTCTGTAGTGGTGACATTGTACGCTATGCCATACTGTTAGTAAGTAGTGGTGACATTGTACACTATGCCATACTGTTAGTCAGTAGTGGTGACACTGTACACTATGCCATACTGTTAGTCAGTAGTGGTGACATTGTAAACTGTGCCATACTGTTAGTCAGTAGTGGTGACATTGTACACTATGCCATACCGTTAGTCAGTAATGGTGACATTGTACACTGTCATACTGCCATTCAATAGTTATGTCTTTGTACACTGCCATACTGTCATTCAAAAGTTATGACATTGAACACTATGCCATGCTGTTATTCAATAGTTATATGACATTGTACACTATGCCATGCTGTTATTCAATAGTTATATGACATTGAACACTATGCCATGCTGTTATTCAATAGTTGTGACGTTGTATACAATGCCATGCCGTTATTCAGTTGTCGTCACACATTACACTATGCCATACTGCCATTCAGTAGTTATATGACATTGTACACTATTTGGTTAAAGGTAATTAAAGGTAACCCTTGTATGATATCTCCACACATACGATATAATGATGTCTTATTCTACTTTCATTATTTCGATCGATCAATATAATAATTATAATTCCATCAAAAATAATTATATCACTACTTCAGTTTTCATTATTCCTTGTCACTCCCTCAGAGCCATTGAAATAATTTTATATACAAACTAAACTATTAGTAGTAAGCACGATTTACAATACACTGTTTGAATGATAGCAGATATAAAAATATTACTTTTCGATCTGATATCTGACACCTCACTTCGCTATATCTACAAACTTCTTAAGATATGTGCTCTTGTCAATGTAATGTACTAGGTCATTCCACATGAACTTTCACCCTAACAGTACGTGTACTAAATGTCTCTTTTATACAACATTTGATGTATTTTGTCTCGGTTTAATAACATGGGTGTGAGATCCTTTCTAATATCATATTTTGCCACTGTTTCTAACAGCATTCTGTTGACATAGTGATGACAGATATGGTGGTTGCCAAGGCATGTGGTTTAGAGAAGACTCTATATTGGTTACCACTTGATACATGAATTTCATCAGTCGACACAGGTGATTATTTAAAAAGATTTATCGCCATCCGACACCAATCTAACATATTACTATTTCGACAAGGCTTCTGATTTTTCACAGGATGCAATTGACCATAGCCTATGCGTGCTTGACATATAATATTATCTAGAAGTTAATTATCTCTTATTTGAATTTAGAAATTTACCAATGGAATCCATGTTCTACTCGCGACTCTCTTTTGGGATTAGCATCATTTCTTGAATACATGCATATAATTAACTATTGTATGCTTTATTTGTTCGTTTCTGAATATTTACAGGTCTATAGCTGAGCTGTAATTGCCAATATCCGGAGTTAATCTGTTCAACTGTAAACCCTAGGTAAGATATTTATAAGGCCTCAGTTGAACCTTTGCCTGCTGTTTGCATACCTCACTCCTGTCAAGTTATATATCAATGAAAAACTAGGTCGGCTATGTACGGAAGAGTTTATTTGTTAGTAATATATGTCCATTAACGGATTGAAGAGATTTTCAAAAAGTGTCCCATGGTGTCTACATTTTCTCGTATTTCGATTCATTTTAGGCAAACAATGTTTTACTATTTTCGTTAATTTAACACTCCTCTAAATATAGGGATGGAATTTCTGTAGTAAAAGACATTACATATAAATAACGGTTACATTCAGTGACACCGTTTGAAGCCCTTCTCTCCACTAAAATCCTATGTTATAAGAAATGATTATGCGAGGTAACCATTTTTTTCCTCCTTTATAGCACATTCGTGTTATTGAATTTCTAGGCATACTTTGAGTATTATCACTAACACTACGGGATGTATGAAATCCTCATATGGCACACACTCCTAGAAATATGAACAATGAATTATAAGGTATTTGAAAGGCGCAAGAATACAGATTCTTAAGGTGCGTTTTTATTGCAACCTGATTGTGAAGTGTTAAACATGGTTTTGCAGCTTACCTACGATATATACTTTAATAAGGAAGACTTTTGTGACAGATTCGAAAGCCAAATTCAGGTTTATATAACTCTGAGTATATATATTTATTATTTATATAAAAAATAACGTCCATGTATCCGTCTAAATATTACGTACGTGCGTATACGTACACACACACACACACACACACACACACACACACACACACACACACACACACCTTACAAACGCACGCACATGCGCGCATATGCGTACATACAAGTGTAATACATGGTATACTATGATCATAACTGATAGCGACACTAGAATTGCTGTCACATAGCAAATTACAGAACGGTTAATACAGTTGTCGATGTTGTGGAAACCACTAGAAAAGGCTAACACGTGTAAAGTGGATTACGACCATGAATGGCCCGGCCTTACTTCAACGCCTGAGCAGTAAACATTTATACAATCATGTACATATTAGTTTGCGATGCATTTAAATTCTTTTCAATTCAATTCAAATCTTTTCAATTCAAAAAAACTATTTGTGTAAAAAGAATTTAAAAATTATAGTTTTATCAGTTGTACAGTAAACCCACAGTTATAATAACAGCGAAGACGAAAACGAAAACGACAGCAGCAAAAGCAAGACATGATATCTAAATTTTTCTTATATACATTATCAACGTTTAACAACACTGAAATGTTTCAATCGATACACTAAGTACCGTCAATCTCTTCAAGACTTTCATGTTTTGATTCTCTCTTTCTTAAAAGACAAATAACCTTACCTTTTTGGGTTCCAATCACTTCCTTGTTTTGCATCTTTGTTTAGCCGTGTCTTTTCAGACCCTCCGTTAACGATTTAACATTACGTCTCCATCTACAACTACAAATAAGCGAACCGTAGAGAGTCGTCCACAATACAGCATGCAGCAGGACGAATGAACATTACAGCAAAAGGATTTTAAATGGCAGGCGGAACGTTCCATTTTATGCGTTGGGGAAGCCAGCTTAATTGTTTGAGAGATCAAATATGCTTTTTATGAAATATTTGTGATCCATCTTTAATAGGTTGTTATGGAAACACCGTAAATCTGATTATTTGGCCACACTGCTATAGGACCTGACACCCCTAGGCCCTGCAGTGTATAACAACGTAGCAGAAGTGGATTTCTTCATTTCGGGACTGGGGTAGACAAAAAGTCCTTGTTCACAAAACAACTACTGGTGGCGCTAGCATAGCGACAAGTGAACTGTTCAATATGCATTAATAACGAATTGTCGTTGATTGAACGTCAGGGTGTTGTCTTGTAAAGTATTTCTGACAGAGATATAGTGTCAAATAGTGAACTCTTGGAGGGGGAAAGAGTCGTGAAGTTTTAAAATTAGTGAGTTGGTTT
The DNA here is from genome assembly GCF_964340395.1 of Glandiceps talaboti. Classification (NCBI taxonomy): domain Eukaryota; kingdom Metazoa; phylum Hemichordata; class Enteropneusta; family Spengelidae; genus Glandiceps; species Glandiceps talaboti. The sequence continues at coordinate 331,257 of NC_135568.1, forward strand.
TTGATGGGTGAGGGGTTAGAGACATTTTGGTGTACCAATGACAAAATCCATTGAAACTACCCCCCCCCCCCCTCCCAAGACATTTATCAGTCCTCGAGTAAAGAGACAGCACTGTAAGGGCCGGTCGCATGGCAAACACCTGCTCAGAACACCCATGTCATCATTGTACATGGTAATTGTCCCTCATCACAATCCAAAATAGAACGACATCTTCTTGAACTCTTTCAAAATAGGATGACCCTACGTCTAACAAGTATGATGACTCACTCCCCTGGAAGAATGAGCAGACCAGTCCCTGTAGTCTATAGGGTAGTTCTATACAGGTATTTGAGTACCTACGTGACTTAGAGTCTAGCTAGCCAACCAGTGCCTGTATTACTTATCTAGGTAGCCAACCAGTCAACCAGTATCTATATTACTAATGTAGTTAGTACCTATCAACCAGTACCTATATTACTTATGTAGTTAGCCAACCATTCAACCAGTACCTGTATTACATATCTAGCTAGCCAACAAGTCAACCAGTACCTATATTACTTATGTTGTTAGCCAACCAGTCAACCAGTACCTATGTTACTTATGTTGTTAGCCAACCAGTCAACCAGTACCTATGTTAATTATGTAGTTAGCTAACCAGTCAACCAGTACCTATATTACTTATGTTGTTAGCCAACCAGTCAACCAGTACCTATATTACTTATGTAGGTAGCCAACCAGTCAACCAGTACCTATATTACTTATGTAGGTAGCCAACCAGTACCTACATGACTTAATACTAGCCAGCCAAGCATTTTGCATTCGACATCATACATAATCTTTGACCCCTTTGCATATAATAAATCAAATATGTACCTATATGTATAACATCAAAAAACTATACATTGACATTGTTATCAAGGTTACTATATGGACTAAGCTAGTAATAAGTAATTGGATTATTTTCTGTATAAACTAAATTCTTATATTTTACTGTCCTATATTATGTCTATTCTTATAAAAACTACTCAAACTACGGTTTACGATGATAATCCTGGTTCTTGTGTAAGTATATCATTGTAACAATAGTACACTGTCACGTTATAACATGCGTATTGGCTTGAATCAGAATTATGTGTATTAATTAATCACTAAAATATATGAAGACAACACTAGGATAAATGATAGGCGTTTGTTCAACGGTGGAGAGAGACTCTATGGATGAATAAAGAGCACACAGAGTATACATTCTGATATCTTCTTCATAATTATGATATTTGATATGATTGATGCCTGTCTGTGACCCGCCCTCAGCGTTCACTTTTAGCATAAAACCCATATGACTTTCGAAGGTCCACAGCTCCTCGAAACCCTCGAAACATGTAATATTAGTGCAGAATCCGTCTATTAACATTGACAGTGCCATAGTCGAACTATTACAGCTATGATAAACATCGATAATCGGCTCATCATACCGCCACCTAGTGGTCAACTGTAACTATGGAATGTGTCATTCTGCTGAGGATTGTCGAGGAAGATTAATAGAAGCTCAAATGCTCAAAAAACCTTTGTACTGCTTGTGTGTTACATGTACAACTTTTCTAAATCATTTGATCTATCAAGCTGATTAAGGGTTTTGGTAAACATTTACACGGTCACTGCTTTGCATTGTACTTTGTTAGAAACATTTACATGGTCACCGCTTTGCACTACACTTTTAAAACATGGGCTTGAAATTGGCCATATTTGTTTGCAACTAGTTGTTTACTCTCTATCTTTACAAAAAAATATGTTTTTTGTTCGCTTAATTTTTTTCTTTCTTCTTTTTTGCTTTTTAATTTTTTTTCCTACAAGGTGCCATGTAATAAAGTGATGATTTGAAAATCTGGTGTTTTTTTATAAAGCAAATTTAACTTGTTCTTTTGTTGGTCGCTGTAATTTCTACAACTGTCAACCAAATATGACTTTGACCCCTTAGAACAACAATGACGTTGTCTTTCTATTTATACGATGATTAGTCATTATCAACCACTAATTTTAAACTTGAATTTTCAAACGAAGTCATGTGATATAGCCGTTGTCGCGTCGCTTGCAATTGTCTAATCCATTTGTATTTCCTAGCAACGCTACGTCCACATGCACATACGACGCTCCATATTGATTACTTTATTAATTAGATTTCTCTAGCTTCTATGACAGCGAACAATCGTGATACAATTACAATGCTTGCAATTTACGGCCTACATAATGAGAGTGCTTGCGATCGACAAGTTGGGCAATTGTCACATGCCATTTTTATTACCCTTGGGATTCACTCTGTGTTTATGTATATGTACATTTTGTAATATTCTCACATAGCTATATTTGGTGGGAGTGCGAAGCGCATCATGTCTTTTGGACACGTGTGCCTCTTGCTGTTACTTTGCGAAACTGACATTTATGTTTGTAAGTACATTTTGCTATATAACTCTATTACAGCAGAAATAGTGTATAACGCAATTACGACAAGGTACTTGAACAGCATCAACACATATATTGTAGCAGCGTGTGTATGTTGTGTTACGATAAGTCACTTGAACAGCACGAACACATATATTGTAGCAGTGTGTACATGTTGTGTTACGATAAGTCACTTCAACAGCATCAACACATATTTTATCAGCGTGTATATGTTGTGTTACGATAAGGCACTTGAACAGCGTCAACACATATTTCATCAGTGTGTATATGTTGTGTTACGATAAGTCACTTTAACAGCGTCAACACATATTGTAGCAGCGTGTATATGTTGTGTTACGATAAGGCACTTGAACAGCGTCAACACATATATTTCATCAGTGTGTATATGTTGTGTTACGATAAGTCACTTTAACAGCGTCAACACATATTGTAGCAGCGTGTATATGTATTCAGCATAGTGCAAAATGTAAAGCGTTTAAGAATACAGCTTTCTGAACACATACGAAGTTACAACAATTGTACCTATGCTTGGTTATAGTTTCGTTGCACCTTTTCTGCTATATGCTCTTCATGTAACACTGGTTTTTATTTCGTTGATCAACAGCTGCAGCCTATCAACATTCTGTACAATTCAACAACGCCTGCTATCTTATTGGTAGTAAACAAGGATTGCAATGGGAAGACGCAAGGAATTTGTGTCAAAGTTATGGAGGTGATCTCATAGTCATTAATAGTCTAGAAGAGTGGGAGTTCATCAAAGGGACAGCATCTGACTTACAAAGCAAACCGAATAAGAATTATCACCAGTTTTTTATTGGTCTCACAGATGAAGAGCAGGAGGGCACATTTAAGTGGATTGATGGCAGTGCATTGAACCTATCCCTAAAACGATGGGCCGACACGGAACCGGATAACGGTGGTAAATCTAGAGACCATGGGCATAAAGAGGAATGTACTTTGCTGTCAGTATATTTAAACTGGGCTGATGTCGCATGTGAATCAGATCGTGGCTACATATGCGAAGTACCAGGTACGTAGTTAAATATGAAACATTTATTACAATGAAAGCAAGTTGACTTTAAATAAAACACCGTCTGACGCAACAAAAATAACTTGAGAGAAAGAGATAAATCCACTGTTTAAATTCTCTCTCTACCAAGGTGGTATTTGTTTTGTGATCCTCTCTCTACCAAGGTGGTATTTGTTTTGTACATAAAGATAACAAATTCAGCAAAACTGGATTAAGCTTTCAAGAAAATTACGTCAGTTGTGAACTCTACGTAAATGAGTCATTAATTGCCACTCAGTCTAATTTGGAAAGTATTATAAGTAAAATCATAACCAAATGATATCTTGTACATGAAGTCTAATCAGATTTTTTAGCACACCGAATTCGTTCAGTAGTGCTATATATTATAGTCATGGTGTGTGTGTGTGTGTGTGTGTGTGTGTGTGTGTGTGTGTGTGTGTGTGTGTGTCTGTGTGTGTGTGTGTGTTTGTGTGCGTGTGTGCGTGTGTGTGTGTGTGTGTGTGTGCGTGCTTGCGTGCGTGTTTGTACATAAACGACTTAAAAGTCAAAAAGCACTAGACCGATTTCCTTGATATTCTGTGGGGACATTAGTTAGGGTGCATAGATGGGAAATCATTCATAAACGAAATTGATCATACCACAGGTATGTGATTTGCATTGAAAAACAAGAATTGTGTTTTGTTTTAAATATGTTACAAGCTGAGTGAAATGTTGTTATTGTTTTATTGAGGTCATGAAATCGTTACATCTTTTTACTTTTTATGGGGTGATTCACTCTTAATTATTTATGACACCAGGAATATTCATTCGCTTCTTAAGATTCCATGGTAACATACTTTTTGGTATAACTGAACTAAACGGTCAATCATCTATCGAAGTGTCGGAACTCAGTCTTGGTATACTTTATAGTATAGAACTTAACAGTCAGTTATCTACAGAAGTGTCGCAACTCAGTCGTGGTATACTTTATAGCATAACTGAACTGAACGGTCAGTTATCTATCGAAGTGTCGCAACCCAGTCGTGGTATACGTTATAGCATAACTGAACTTAACGGTCAGTTATCTATCGAAGTGTCACTACTCGTGCGTGGTATACTTTATAGCATAGAACTTAACGGTCAGTTATCTATAGAAGTGTCGCAACTCAGTCGTGGTATACTTTATAGCATAGAACTTAATGGTCAGTTATCTACAGAAGTGTCGCAACTCAGTCGTGGTATACTTTATAGCATAGAACTTAACAGTCAGTTATCTATAGAAGTGTCGCAACCCAGTCGTGGTATACTTTATAGCATAGAACTTAACAGTCAGTTATCTACAGAAGTGTCGCAACTCAGTCGTGGTATACTTTATAGCATAGAACTTAACAGTCAGTTATCTATAGAAGTGTCGCTACTCGTGGTGGTGTACTTTATAGCATATAACTTAACGGTCAGTTATCTATAGAAGTGTCGCAACTCAGTCGTGGTATACTTTATAGCATATAACTTAACGGTCAGTTATCTACAGAAGTGTCACTACTCGTGGTGGTGTACTTTATAGCATATAACTTAACGGTCAGTTATCTATAGAAGTGTCGCAACTCAGTCGTGGTATACTTTATAGCATATAACTTAACGGTCAGTTATCTACAGAAGTGTCACTACTCGTGGTGGTGTACTTTATAGCATAGAACTTAACTGTCAGTTATCTACAAAAGTGTCGCTACTCGTGGTGGTGTACTTTATAGCATATAACTTAACAGTCAGTTATCTATAGAAGTGTCGCTACTCAGTCGTGGTATACTTTATAGCATAGAACTTAACAGTCAGTTATCTACAGAAGTGTCGCTACTCGTGGTGGTGTACTTTATAGCAAATAACTTAACGGTCAGTTATCTATAGAAGTGTCGCTACCCAGTCGTGGTATAGCATAGAACTTAATGGTCAGTTATCTATAGAAGTGTCGCTACCCAGTCGTGGTATAGCATAGAACTTAATGGTCAGTTATCTATAGAAGTGTCGCTACCCAGTCGTGGTATAGCATAGAACTTAACGGTCAGTTATCTATAGAAGTGTCGCTACTCGTGCGTGGTATACTTTATAGCATAGAACTTAACAGTCAGTTATCTATAGAAGTGTCGCAACTCAGTCGTGGTATAGCATAGAACTTAACGGTCAGTTATCTATCGAAGTGTCGCTACTCGTGGTGGTGTACTTTATAGCATAGAACTTAACAGTCAGTTATCTATAGAAGTGTCGCAACTCAGTCGTGGTATACTTTATAGCATAGAACTTAACAGTCAGTTATCTATAGAAGTGTCGCAACTCAGTCGTGGTATACTTTATAGCATAGAACTTAACGGTCAGTTATCTACAGAAGTGTCGCAACTCAGTCGTGGTATACTTTATAGCATAGAACTTAATGGTCAGTTATCTACAGAAGTGTCACTACTCGTGCGTGGTATACTTTATAGCATAGAACTTAACAGTCAGTTATCTATAGAAGTGTCGCTACTCAGTCGTGGTATACTTTATAGCATAGAACTTAACAGTCAGTTATCTACAGAAGTGTCACTACTCGTGCGTGGTATACTTTATAGCAAATAACTTAACAGTCAGTTATCTACAGAAGTGTCGCAACTCAGTCGTGGTATACGTTATAGCATAACTGAACTTAACGGTCAGTTATCTATCGAAGTGTCGCTACTCGTGGTGGTGTACTTTATAGCATATAACTTAACAGTCAGTTATCTATAGAAGTGTCGCAACTCAGTCGTGGTATACGTTATAGCATAACTGAACTTAACGGTCAGTTATCTATCGAAGTGTCGCTATTCGTACGTGGTGTACTTTATAGCATATAACTTAACGGTCAGTTATCTATAGAAGTGTCGCTATTCGTACGTGGTGTACTTTATAGCATATAACTTAACGGTCAGTTATCTATCGAAGTGTCGCTATTCGTACGTGGTGTACTTTATAGCATATAACTTAACAGTCAGTTATCTATAGAAGTGTCGCTACTTAGTCGTGGTATACTTTATAGCATAGAACTTAACTGTCAGTTATCTACAAAAGTGTCGCTATTCGTACGTGGTATACTTTATAGCATAGAACTTAAGGGTCAGTTATCTATAGAAGTGTCGCAACTCAGTCGTGGTGTACTTTATAGCATAGAACTTAACGGTCAGTTATCTATAGAAGTGTCGCTACCCAGTCGTGGTATAGCATAGAACTTAACTGTCAGTTATCTACAAAAGTGTCGCTACTCGCACGTGGTATACTTTATAGCATAACTGAACTAAACGGTCAGTTGCGTTTTGTTTTAATTCCTTTGCAAAAGACTCAACGTCTCGGAGCTTCATCTCAAGTAATGTGCCATTTAGGCAATCTGTTGAAATGTCCCTTAAACTCCACAATGTACTCCACATATCTCACCACAAGCGGACAGGAAGGTAATAACGAGCTTTGTAAACTACATTTGAGAACACATTATAGCGCGTCAGCTCGCATCGATCGTACAAGAGTCTTGATTATGTTCTATTATCTTGGTAACAGATAAGCATTACAAACAGACTGAATCTATTCGTATACCGTGTTGTTGTTGTTGTTTTGGAGTCTGTCATATTATAAACTTATTTTGTGATTAAAATGCTTTCGTTATTTTTTTTAAAGACCAGAAAGTGTACATGTACATTATGATGTCGTTTAGTTATATTTTTTTACATTGTATTTCTAGCTTTATACAATTATCGATAATCTCGAAGTTGTGTAAACATGTAATAGCTTATAAATAATAAAGAAACAAGGAACAAGTATGATGTAAATGTGACGTCAACATATTTATCTGACTTGGGCCTTTATTACATCTTTTTTCGGATTTCACTAGAATTGTTGCCTCATGCCCCTGCTTTGATAAACTTTTAACCTTTACCAGTACCTAATTTACTTTATATGATGAATATTTAATTTGCAATTAAGGCATTGTTTAATGACTGCGACTCAATTTGTAAGGTATCAATTGCTATAGAAGACAATATTACATTCATTAATAATGCAGAAAGTACTCCCAAAATTGTTCAACCTAAACCTCTCAGGTTAGTTAAATTATTTTATGACGTATCGTCTCTACAACGATTGTTTGTCTCAAGCAGTATCCATTCTTTCCTTGCATACTTGTCATTTCGCTCAGAATATCGGAGTGTATTTAATTACATTTTTATTTGAATATACAATGGTATGGATTGGGACTAGTGAAGCAGCTCAGCTAAGCCCTGGCAAAATGTCGTAATGTCTAGGACGGAGCGGTAACCACCTCCTGAATATACGACACAATCAATATATTTAGTGTCACCTGTTTATTCTAGATTAGTTTTGCAAAGATAAACAGTAAATTAGATTATTTGCATACTTCGTTGAAGGCTTTTCTGCCTCAGATTCAATGACTTGTGAATGAGTGTTTGCATTTATTTTTTGTATGCCTCAAGAAATTGATGAGGTCACGATGGTGTTTATTCAACCATTTATTGTAACCATTTCATCAATATGACATTATTCCATAAGGACAGTCAATTATCCAGTAGATCACTTGTTGTGTGACCGACAAAGAATGTTATTCACACGGAGCTGTCATGAATCTATAATTTCCATTTCAGCGGGTAAAAGTATTTCCGACCAGATTTAAACTGAATGCCTTCCTTAATTGTCGACTTGCAATTTCATGATTTAACAAAACGTGATTCATGGTGTGAGAAAATGCGTTATTGATGTCTTGAAATCATTAAATCTATAATTTACGGTTATCACAAAGTGGAACAATTTTTTTTATTTAGATTGAGTAAACTTAGCATAACTGTCCAGTGCCTACTACACAGTAGTATACTTAGTAAACTTAGCATAACTGTCTATTGCCTACTACACAGTAATGTCCTTAGTAAACTTAGCATAACTATCCATTGCCTACTACACAGTAGTGTACTTAGTAAACTTAGCATAACTGTCCATTGCCTACTACACAGTAGTATACTTAGTAAACTTAGCATAACTATCCATTGCCTACTACACAGTAATGTCCTTAGTAAACTTAGCATAACTATCCATTGCCTACTACACAGTAGTGTACTTAGTAAACTTAGCATAACTATCCATTGCCTACTACACAGTAGTATACTTAGTAAACTTAGCATAACTGTCTATTGCCTACTACACAGTAATGTCCTTAGTAAACTTAGCATAACTATCCATTGCCTACTACACAGTAGTGTACTTAGTAAACTTAGCATAACTATCCATTGCCTACTACACAGTAGTATACTTAGTAAACTTAGCATAACTGTCTATTGCCTACTACACAGTAATGTCCTTAGTAAACTTAGCATAACTATCCATTGCCTACTACACAGTAGTGTACTTAGTAAACTTAGCATAACTATCCATTGCCTACTACACAGTAGTGTACTTTAGTAAACTTAGCATAACTATCCATTGCCTACTACACAGTAGTGTACTTAGTAAACTTAGCATAACTATCCATTGCCTACTACACAGTAGTGTACTTTAGTAAACTTAGCATAACTATCCATTGCCTACTACACAGTAATGTCCTTAGTAAACTTAGCATAACTATCCAGTGCCTACTACACAGTAGTGTACTTAGTAAACTTAGCATAACTATCCATTGCCTACTACACAGTAATGTCCTTAGTAAACTTAGCATAACTATCCATTGCCTACTACACAGTAGTGTACTTAGTAAACTTAGCATAACTATCCATTGCCTACTACACAGTAGTGTACTTAGTAAACTTAGCATAACTATCCATTGCCTACTACACAGTAGTGTACTTAGTAAACTTAGCATAACTATCCATTGCCTACTACACAGTAGTGTACTTAGTAAACTTAGCATAACTATCCATTGCCTACTACACAGTAGTGTACTTAGTAAACTTAGCATAACTATCCATTGCCTACTACACAGTAGTGTACTTAGTAAACTTAGCATAACTGTCCATTGCCTACTACACAGTAGTATACTTAGTAAACTTAGCATAACTATCCATTGCCTACTACACAGTAGTGTACTTAGTAAACTTAGCATAACTATCCATTGCCTACTACACAGTAGTGTACTTAGTAAACTTAGCATAACTATCCATTGCCTACTACACAGTAGTGTACTTAGTAAACTTAGCATAACTATCCATTGCCTACTACACAGTAGTGTACTTAGTAAACTTAGCATACCTATCCAGTGCCTACTACACAGTAGTATACTTAGTAAACTTAGCATAACTATCCATTGCCTACTACACAGTAGTGTACTTAGTAAACTTAGCATAACTGTCCAGAGCCTACTACACAGTAGTGTACTTAGTAAACTTAGCATAACTATCCATTGCCTACTACACAGTAGTATACTTAGTAAACTTAGCATAACTATCCATTGCCTACTACACAGTAGTGTACTTAGTAAACTTAGCATAACTGTCCATTGCCTACTACACAGTAGTATACTTAGTAAACTTAGCATAACTATCCATTGCCTACTACACAGTAGTGTACTTAGTAAACTTAGCATAACTATCCATTGCCTACTACACAGTAGTGTACTCAGTAAACTTGGCATTACATTTGTAAAAGCTTTGTCGACATGTTGGTCTGGTAAACATTTTCAGGAAAGGACGCATACTTTGACCTCGGAATATCTCGTAAAGATCCGGTATTGTTCGTGCACACCTGTACTGTAAGAACACGGCATCATTTTATGTCAATCGATTCATATGATTAGCGTTCAAAAGACAGGTTTTAACAGCAACGCTTATCCCAAGTATTATTTAAAAAGCGAATGAAACTCCTGTAATATTGTTAAAACTATGAATCAATCATTCTATTCACCAAATGTTATGAGAGTATTTTGTTTCCTTGGAAACGTAGCCCATGACTATATATTATTAAGTGAAAATACATTAAAACAGTTTCTGCAGTAATAGTCTTTACTTTCGGTTGAATGCACATACTAATTAATTACTACACATATGGTGTTTGAATGGTAAATATCCTTGTATGTTAGTTTGTTATTAAATGGTGGTGATTGGGGTTGTCTGTGGGTGACCGATTCGCAAGTACACCTCATACAACTACAGACTCAATTAGAACTCACTCAAAGTCGGTTTCATTAAACAATTCCCAGAGCTGTATGTGAGAACTTCAAGGCTGATGCTCAATTTGAACCTACTGAGGTTCACCTGGTACTTCGGTTTGCAACACTAGGTTACACTGCACAAGTGACGACTATATTTCAATTTCTGATATTATTTTGGATTAATAAAACATATCGCCTCTAATCTAATGTTATTATAACACTTGCAATTGACAGAAGTCTTATTTTGTGCAGTTTGTTGTAAAGAAATTATGCACTACAAAAAGGACAGGGTGTGAAAAGTGTTCTTGTTTTGTTTTCACCAGTCAGTACCTCACCTCCTTCATGTATATGACGCACACAGTTATACTACAGTAGTTGACTGTGCGCAGAAGGCATGACAGGCATTGTCAAAGTCATCCGTTTACCAATTCATGCTTGTTATATAGCGTATTTATACGAGCAATTCAGTTTTGTAGTGACTAATAAGCCCGGTGGGCTTGGTGATGTGTTTGCTTTCTGATATTGTTATTGCCAATTTGTAAAATGTATATCACATGTCACTATAATAAACAACCTTTACCCACTTACTATATAGCGTGAAGCCTGTTACTTAGAGTTAAACAAAAAACTATGTTTGATCCAACGGGGGGTGGCAAATGGCCGGGTGGGGAGGCAAAGGACAGGGGGCAACGGACCTCCCCCCCCCCCTTCTGCTTCTTAGGGGAGATATTTATCAGATATTATGAATTAATTGGATTGCTTGATAAGTGATTAATATTAATATGAACACAATGTCACTGTCACTTGAAACAAAATCAATCAATCAATCAATCAATCAATCAATCAATCAATCAATCAATCAATCAATCAATCAATCAATCAATCAATCAATCAATCAATCAATCAATCAATCAATCAATCAATCAATCAATCAATCAATCAATCAATCAATCAATCAATCAATATTGCATAACAACATGCCATAGCAAGCATGGTAAAGCATACAAAAATGACATACAGAAATAAAGTTTATTATCAGAGGTCAAAATATGCAAAAATTTACTTTTGTCAAAAGACCATCGATATACTTGCCCTTGACACCCTTATATTAGCAGATCTAATTTGGATAAATATTACAACTTTGATATATAGCGTAAACTAGCATATTTGTTAGGTTAGTTGACCCCCATCCCTGCTATTTCTATATCTTACTAATTCGCGGTATTGATCCCCTCACATTAATTGTAAACCAGTGATTGTAAATCTACTCGTAACAAAATGACGTCACAACTTCTAAACTGACTACGTGATTGGCCCATTAAAAATGATGTAAATGGTAAGTATTTTTATTGTTTGTTTGTTTGTTTGTTTGTTTGTTTGTTTGTTTCAGGGTCACGTGTTGTAGATAAGTTTTGAGGGAATGTTTGTCATTTTAATGACCCTTTCCACTCTTTTCTTTATTCTTACTTCCCTGCCTCAATCGTTCTTCACGGCTAACTTAGTTTATACCTATGTTTTGTTTAGGTTGTAGGAGTGTGAGCCTCGGTGCTGATGCAACCATAGACTGTTCAAGTGATACTACTACTAGTACTAGTACTAGAGCAGTTGACTTGGGTGGTCTTTACACCATACACTTTGTCATTATTCATTGTAACAATGCGAATACTGGTAAGTTTAATTTTTAGTTTTTGAAAAAAAAATTGTGCAGGTGGGACAATTGAATGATTGTACTGCATTTTACATGAGTGAAAGGATCTGGAATAGAACATATTAAGGATCTTTTTAGTGTTCACGACTGGTATTTGTGTTATTTGCAATCTTAAGGCTAGTTAGCTCTGCTACTTCTGATTTTAGGCGTGAGGTGAAATAAAGAACCTCAGTTTTATCGTCATTGAGTACCAACATATTGGACATCATCCAGCAACGAATATCGTCGACGTATGCCTCTACATCGGCTAGGACTTCGTAGGGTTTAAAATCATTGCTTAGATTGATATCACTCCGTTCTCTTCAGTTCGGAATCAAGGTGATTCTAACTACCGATGGCTCCATGTCTAATCAAATCAGTCAGACAGTCATGTAGAAATGATTACTTCGAATTGCGCAGAATTGGAACAATTTGTAGACTTTTGGACAAAACAACCATAGAAAAATTAATCCACGCATTGAAGTTTGTAAAGTCCTGCCTCGATTATTGTAACAGTCTCTTGTACGGAGTAACTAAAGATCAAATTAGCTGTCTACAGACTTCAAAATGCTGCTGCGCGCCTTGTCAGCTAGCTGCTCACGCAAGTTTGAGCATAAAAACTCCAGTACCTGTCGACTTGCACTGGCTTCCTGTTGAAGCAAGGATCAAATTCAAAATTCTGCTAACCACTTTCAAAGTCATCAATCATGCTGCACCTCTGTATCTGATCAAACTAATTCGATTGTACGTTCCAACTAGAGATCTTAGATCAGCTGAGAAAGTGCGTTTAATTCAACCGTTTGCCAACTTTAACAAGACCTACTGACATGACAAAGGGCCTTGCCAGGGTCGCTGCAGGATAGTTGACTCTCAATTTTAATGTGTGATGCTCTTCAATGAGTAATTTGTTTTAATTTACTAGCTGTCTTCAGAATTTTTATCCTTCGTATTTGAAAGAACTTTTAACCACAGGGCACTCAGGCGTAGTTAGTTATGTTTACGAAAACAAACAAACAAACAAACAAACAAACAATAAATAAATAAATAAATAAACAAATAATAAATAAATAAATAAATAAATAAATAAATAAATAAATAAATAAATAAATAAATAAATACTGAGAAGCATCATCAAAACAAGAGAGTAATTACAAATCATTTTCAACTACAAGAATTACTATATGTTTTCCTATATATGCGAAATGGTCACAATTGTTCATGTATAATTGTGGCCATTTTGCATATAGGAAAACATATAGCAGTTTGTTTGTTTGTTTTCGTAAACATGACTAACTAAGCCTGAGTGTCCTGTGTTTTAACCAGCAATTGTAAAAGTCATTTGTGCCCTTTCTTCTGAGACATTTTATTGGTGGTTTTTTTCTGTTTTTGTAGCTGTTGTATTATATTTTCAATTTTAATTGTTAGTTTGTTGTGCAATGTGCTGGGACATAGTGTAGCGTTTCTTTAAGAATTACAACAAAATAATTTTCACTTAGTATTTCTCTGCAAATTGTGCATAATGTAAGTGATGTAAAATCATAAAATGACTATTTATGGGTATGTTTAGTGCCCAATGGATATAGTATGTTATGAAAACTTCCAAATATGCAAATTAATCTAGTGTCCATCACCTTTAAATCCATAATCCATAGTCCTGGGTGTGTGTCAGATGACCTAACAATCAACTTAACTTATTTGAATGTTATTCTGTTAATGAACTTGACCTAATGATAAACAGTGTAGATGTGAGTACCATGTGATGTGAGTACCATGTGATGTAACGTAGATGATATGCATTTGGACATTGGTAGAACTATTCTCAATAAATGAGCAAGAAATCAGTTCGCATTAATATGTTGGCAGGTGCAGATTTTCCGGAAGATGGGTCAGTAAGCACGGCTTTCAGCAAAGAGGTCAAAGGGAAAACATGTGACATGTTCAAGGATCATGAATTGGAAAGTCAGAAAAACATTAGACTGTGTCATAAAGCTATTGGTGGATTTGTGGTTGTTGAAATTCCGAACCAAAGTGAGTGTGATGTCAGTACTTGTAAGATTGAAGTATTTGGAGGTGAGTAACAGAATTATCATCCCTCTCTCTGCAGAGCAAATTAAAGTATGACAGACGTAAAAGCATAAGACAATGTTACGGTGGCTGACCAGTTGAAAGTGTTCCCCAAGATTTGTTTTTGTTATTTAGCTTTTTATAAAGCTTAAAGTTAGATGACATCATAAACAGTGCCCTCTATCATGCAGTAACAAGACTGACAGTTTGTATTCAACAGCTCTCAGCTTATCAACAGCGCCCTCTATCATGGAGTAAACAAAACTGACTGTTTGCAGTCGAAAGCTCCCAGCTTATCAAAAATATCTTGTTTGTATTGGCTAAAGTTTTAGTACTCATAGATGACATCATGATATCAATTTTAGTACTCATAGATGACATCATATCAATTTTAGTACTCATAGATGACATCATGATATCAATTTTAGTACTCATAGATGACATCATGATATCAATTTTAGTACTCATAGATGACATCATATCAATTTTAGTACTCATAGATGACATCATGATATCAATTTTAGTACTCATAGATGACATCATATCAATTTTAGTACTCATAGATGACATCATATCAATTTTAGTACTCATAGATGACATCATATCAATTTTAGTACTCATAGATGACATCATATCAATTTTAGTACTCATAGATGACATCATGATATCAATTTTAGTACTCATAGATGACATCATGATATCAATTTTAGTACTCATAGATGACATCATGATATCAATTTTAGTACTCATAGATGACATCATATCAATTTTAGTACTCATAGATGACATCATGATATCAATTTCCACTTTTAAAATGGCAATGTTTGAAGTATAGGTAACTTTCTGATTGCATAACGCAAAACATTCTAGAGCAACCTTATCATTTTGTAGAGCAATGCAAGTGTGGAGCAACTTTTTTATTGAGAGCAAAACATTGTGCACTAGCCAATTTCCCATTGGATGGACATACTGTACTACAAGTAAGTGTTGAGAGCAAAACACTGTACAGAGCAACTTCTTGATTGCGGAGAGCAAAACATAATGCAGAGCAACATTTTAGTTGCATGGAGCCATTGTGATCCTATTGTGACTGGAGATTACTTTCAGCTGGTCGGCCATATTACAATGTCTATAATAATGTTAGCAATACAGCATGTGTATAAGGATATTACCTTGATAGTTCAGTAATGCAATGTCTGTTTAACCTCAAGTTAATAAACTATTTAGCTCTATTAGTAATGAAATGGAGATGTGTGCTAATCAACTTGGTGAGTACTTCATTGACAGTTGTCATGGGAACAGGCATATGAACAAATGTAATAAGTCATGGTATAACGAACAACCTGAATAATAACACAATATGTGGCTTAGACATATATTACAACAAAGTCATTATAACAAGAATTAATTCTACAGTTGGCTAATGTACTGTACACAAACAGACTAATCTCTCCATTAGTATTTAGGTGAGAGTAGATCAAGTGAACCTGAAAATAACTCATATGGTTTGGACACATTGGTAAAAACATATCTGCATATAGCAACAAGTCCATGTGGTTAATTTGTGGCCAATCATGTTTTCTGTTATTTTTTTCAATAGTTTTGGTTAATATTCAGTCTCTTGTGTACATATCAAAATAGATTAATTTGATGTTGGCTCTGTAATTCTGAAGTAGTTCAATATCATCTAAAGGCCCAGTTTGATTAGAATAAACTTTTAAGTTAAAAACAATATCTGTTACAGGTAAAGTAGGTCTAGAACTAATTGAAAGAATGTTTTTATGTAATCCTTATGACCCTGCCAGACAAGATAATACTAAAGGGAGAACATGAGATTCAAACCCCGGCCTCTGAGCAAAATTTCGTTGATTAGATTTAAAAAAAATTAATACCCCTGTGTTCTTTTATAAAAACAATCTATTTAATCCAGACACAGGTGATGTATGTCATCTCTAATCCTGAAGTTATTAGGTTCAGCCATATATATCACTGGGTCACAATTTTGTCCATTACAATAAAAGGTCGCTCTAAACTTTCCATCTTCAAGCTCTGGAATCAACAATTCACTGTTCTAGCATTTAATCTATCTTGATCTCTAGTTGATCGCGACCATGGTTTAATAAAATGACAATAAACAAAATAAATGGAAAGTGACATGACTGAATATGACAGAAACACCATCTTAAACTATCAATACAAACTGAACTTGGAAATTAAAATGGATACAGTGATTAGGATATATCTACATATTTGTTGACATGTCAACCTAGTATACTAGAATTTATAGCGAAAGTAGTAAAGAACCATAAAAAATGACAAGGGGGCGGGGGCAATATATAGCAACAAATATTATTATGCAATTATTATTATTATTATTATTATTATTATTATTATTATTATTATTATTATTATTATTATTATTATTATTATTATTATTATTAATTATGCAAATGGCACATTTAACTTATAACTATGTCAACAAGCTTTATTTGACATTTATGCTATGTTGTGGTTGATGTATGCATCAAATCATATTTAACCAATTAGTACTGAAAATCGTTAATTATGCCAATGACTCGTTAAAACTAAAAGCTACATCATAAAACTTTTCAGGACATGTACAAATAGTTATTTTTCATGTATCAAATTATTTTGAATGAATGTGTATTCTTCGTATCTGGATCTAACATTGGAGAGATATAATGGCTTTTTCCTGATATTATAAGATTGCTGACATGTGTGATGTACAAGTGTACAGTGTAATCCCATACAAATTTCACTTAATAGGTCAAATGAAGTAACATGCCAAGTTCCACTGACAGTAACAATAATTTCTGGTGTGCTTTCTAAATACACATGCACATGGTGGGTGTTGAGAGTTTTGAATGAATTATTACTTGACTTTTCAACTGAATGAACATTACTTGAACTTATCGTGCCTGTGTGTATGTTTGAAAATCAATGGAAAAAGAATAGGAATCATCAAATGATTATCAATTGACACACAATTTAATTTATAGAATGTTTTTTGAAGTCAGAGGACCCTCATTGATAATGTCAACTACTGAGTTAGCACAGAAGTTGACAAGGAATAATGATATACTCTGATCGTTCCACATCATGACAACGTGTGTCTATTAACACACATCTATGTCACTGGTTCTGCTGTGTTCAAAATATTCATCAAAACGTTCAAAATTGTCATTACTTTCCCCAATTTTCCTTTGATGTTACTGGCGCTGGTATAATTATGTTATTCTTAAATATTTTTCTTCACTCAGCCGGAAAATATTTGTGACCTGAGTTGAAGACGAGTAGTGACAACCCTCAGGTGACTCGTATTTTCCTTGGCTGAATGAAGAAAAATATCGGGGAATAACATGTAACGTGTAATGGTAAAATATTCTGTCCAGTTATCCACCTTCCTTAGTCCTGCTTGCATAACAGAGTAAGTCATTCCTGCTTGCATATGGAGTAAAAGTCACCCCTGTCCCTTCAATTCCTCTTTGCTGAAAAAGTTTGCACCATACCCGACCATCTGCAAGCAGGACGACCACCTTCCATATTATTTACTCACACCTGCTATTTTCTCAATCTTGTTACCGTGAAGACTTGGTTAATGTAACATGTCCAAAAAATATCGATGTCAGCCTACCTGATGTGGAACCTTTATTTATGAATGTTACATGGCAGGAACCAAGCTTAACTGGTAATTACAGCACAATATGGATGAAAAGTACAGCACAGCCAGGAGACCAGTTTGCAAATGGAACCATGGAAGTGATGTACACGTTTGGTGATTATTCTGGACACACAACGAGTTGTTCATTCAACATCACTGTTCGAGGTAATTATTGTAATTCTGTAGTAGGTAAATCATTCAACCTACAAATGATAAGTAGATTCCTACATTAAGATGTAAGTAGATGGCTAGATTGTTTGTAGTCCTGTTTGCATACATAGTAATTCGGGACTTGATTCTGACAACTATATCCCTCCCAGATGTTGAGGGTCATGTCAGTAATCAAAACCTGTGCACCGTCTGAAAGCAGGACTAGATTATTTGGGAAGTGAATGAATTACTGATACCGTGATGTAACTCGATGGCTAGATTGTTTGGTAAGGGAGTGAATTCTTGACAGTGTGATGTAACTCGATGGCTAGATTGTTTGGTAAGTAAATGAATTATTGACCTGATTGTTTGGTGACTGAATGAATTATTATTACATTAACTGGATTGTTTGGTAAGTAAATACAGTGTGATGTAACTAGGGGTCTAGATTGTTTGGTAAGTGAAGTAAATAGATAACTAGATTGTTTGGTAAGTGAGTGAGTGAATTATTGACTGGATTGTTTGGTAAGTGAGTGGTTGAATTATTCAGTGGATTGGTGAGTGAATGAATTATTGACTGGATGATTGGCTTAGAAAATGAGTTACTGACTGGACTGTTTGGTAAGTGAGTCAATTATTGACTGGATTGTATGGTATGTAAGTGAATTATATACTTGACTGTTTGGTAAGTATTTACTGGATTATTTGGTAAGTGAACAAATCATTAACTGGATTGTTTGTTAAATAAAAGAATTATTGACTGGATTGTTTGGTAAGTAAATGAATTATTAACTGGATTATTAGGTAAGTGAATGAATTATTGACTGGATTGTTTGGTAAGTAAATGAATTATTGACTGTATTATTAGGTAAGTGAATGAATTGTTGACTGGGTTGTTTGGTAATTAAAAGAATTATTGACTGGATAGTGTGGTAAGTAGATGAATTATTGACTGGGTTGTTTTGTAAGTGAGTGAAATATTGACTGAATTGTTTGGTAAGTGAGTGAAATATTGACTAGGTTGTTTGGTAAGTGAGTGAGTGAAATATTGACTGGATTGTTTGGTAAGTGAGTGAAATATTGACAGTTTGACTTAATATTGCCAAAGTCATTGTTTGATTGATTAGTGATAAATATAAGACTGTCAGCAAAAGTAACCACTTTAGTGTGGCTACAGTGTAAAACTGATTTTATCTCTCTGCTAAATCAACAAATTTGATAATAATATGTTGATGAAGGTTAAATTAGACTACAACAAACTTGAACTCCTAAATGATGATGAAATCATATCTCATGCAACTGACATTGTAATTGCCAGGTTGCTGTAACCGACATTGCGATTGGTTATTGTAGACGATATTGTGATTGGTTGCTGTATTAACCGACATTGTCAGGTTGCTGTATTAACCGACATTGTAATTGCCAGGTTGCTGTAACCGACATTGCGATTGGTTATTGTAACCGATATTGTGATTGCCAGGTTGCTGTAACCAACATTGTGATTGGTTGCTGTATTAACCGACATTGTCAGGTTGCCGTATTAACCGACATTGTAATTGCCAGATTGCTGTAACCGACATTGCAATTGGTTATTGTAGCCGATATTGTGACAGGTTGCTGTAACCAACTTTGTAATTGGTTGCTGTAACCGACATTGTAATTGGTTGTAGTACCCTTAGGTAACCAACATTGTAAGTGGTTGTAGCCCTAGTAACCGACATTGTAATTTGTTGAAGTACCCTAGTAACCGACATTGAAAGTTGTTGCTATTATAGTTGAAAACTGTCAAGCTTTATTGATCAAGTGTCTTATTTTTTGTAGTGGCTTGTGAAATAAGTCTGCATTTCCAGGTATTTCTGATGATGTCAGTGGTAATTATTCATGAAGATAGTGCTGAGCCTTACTGTGACCCTGGATGGAAACCTGAAAATGAAGATCCAATCAAATGTTTTGACGGGGTACTCAGTGGTCAAGTTCCTACATGTATAGGTAAGCATTATATTTAATCAAAGACACTGTCGTGATACAGCTGTACTGTCATGTTATATTACCCCCCCCCCCCCCCCACCCTCCTTCTCATCCTTCCCTCTCACCCAATTGCTTTCTAAGTAGCCTTCAGTTATTGCATGGAGATCGAGGACCAGAGGAAATCAGACTTGGTCTGTTCCATGAAATGTGACCACTGATTCGGTCATGCTGAAAAGTCTCCCTTCCTCAATTTCCTTTCTCTAAAACATCATAGTCAGTGGACCCCCTGCTTAAATATTTTAAAACCCTGGTTAACCCTGGTTATTCTCAGAATAAGTGGTAAGGACTTGCTTTTGATCTAATTTGCTGAGCTGAAGGCCAGAACTCTCAAAGATATTACATGGCCACACTCCAGACATTGTCAGAACTGAAGTCAACATTTCTACTAAACAACATAATCTCCAATCATCTTTAATACCCAATTGTTCCCATTTTACTCAAGTGGTACCCATGTGCCATCTCCTCACATCACAGCTGACAATTAATGAATCACTGCATGGTTGTCAGCAGTGTTTATATATCACTGATATGTTCTATTACACTGATCTACACTACCTGACTCTAATCAGTGTGGTGGAAGTGAGATGTGGAACCGAAGGCAGTGGTGGGATGCCCTAAACCCATTTGCTAAAATATGGCCCATGATCCTCTGAGAACCAATTTTATAAACGTATCCCCCCATGCATTTGCCTGGCCCTTCCCTTTGCTCAGTGAAGACTCTCTAGCAGCACACAATTAAGTTACAAGTAGTTCTGTGACTCATTGTGAAATCTTTAACACGTCATGCCTAAAATACAAAAGATATATTGATGTGGCTAAGATTTTGCTAATAGTATCACCGTTTGACCTATTTTCTGATCCATTTATACTCAACAGACAAAGATGAATGTACTGAGAATACCAACCACTGTGATTTAGTTAATGCTAATGAATACTGCAAGAACACACGGGGACACTATGAGTGTTTGTGTATACCCGGATATGAACGGATGTTTGGGACATGTGAACCATTGACTCAATATGAAGTAGAAACTGATGAAGCGTTGTGTGCAATAGGTACAGAAATTTAAATCTTCCTTTGGTTATTTCTTCAAATTAATTTAAGTCATCGTATATATTATTAATTCAGCATAAATTTGACTTTAATTGTAAATAAAATAATAAAACTCTCAAAGGTTTACGAATGTGTGAATACAGCATACCAGCTTCTAAATTTGAAAAGACTTTATCTCGTCATCCGAAGATACTAAGATACAAAATTTACTTTATTTCTTTTCAATGCCAGGTGTGGATGATAATTTCTGTCCCATGAGCATGGATGAATATAGTTATATGTGGAGCAAAACAAAGGCAGGATGCACTACGGATTGGATTCGTTGTCCTAATGGAACATATGGTAAGTATTGTAAAACGTTAATTTAATGAGCTGTCCAGTCAAATTGGCCAGACACTTAGATTACACACCAACAAAATTGTTGTCAGTATATATATCCCTAATAGCTGGGGAATATGTTACATTGTTGTCAAAAATGGCGAAATGGTCAAAAACTGGTCACACACACATGAGTGCACATGCAACACACACACACACACACACACACACACACACACACACACACACACACACACGCACAAACATGCATGCATGCATGCACACACACATGCATGCACACACATACATTCATACGTACATACATACATACATACATACATACATACATACATACATACATACATAATCTTTTATTATGCATACACACACATACATACATACATACATACATACATACATACATACATACATACATACATACATACATACAATACATACATACATACATACATACACATACATACATACATACATACACACATACACACATACACACATACATACATACATACATGCATACATGCATACATACATACATACATACTTTTACTGACACACTAACACAAAAACTAAAATACTGTTCAAATGATAGGTTTGACAAGAAGAACCTGTGATAACAGTGGGAACTGGTATCCAACAGACACTACATTTTGCAAATCTGGCACCCTTTTTGAAATGCTGGCACAGGTAAATCAGAAAATTTCTTATCGATGGTGTATCAGCAATCACAATTTAATTTAACTTCCGAGAGTACGACATTAATTAACCGGTACATTATATATGTTCCTTTTCCCTGACTGGTACATAGTATTAACTTTGTTTATCCTATATCTTGACTTTGCCCTCCAGAAATGTTGTCATGACAGCAATGAAATTATAAATGCTATCATTTTAGCTATTATATATGCAGCATAAAGAGTATTGATTATATGATTAACTTTTATCGTTTTTGTGTTTCCAGGAATTATGTTTGAATCAAAGAAAGTATTTATATATAGGAAATGATGTTTTAGAAAAACACTTTCTCAAATATTAAATTTGTAAATTTCGAATAGTGTATCTTGTACAGAACATAATGAAACTTAAGGATGGGGAGCTGGGAGCTATATATACAAAGTTATCTTGGGTTTTAAAGAGTTACATTCAGCAAAAAGCAAATATTGACAAGCCAAACTTGTTATTACAAACAGGGAAGGTTAACATCTGAATTTGATTAATAACACTTGGCACAGCAGGTTGGAAATACAGAGACAATTATATTCCATCATTTGATAAGAACATTTATATGGTCTCTTTACGTAGTTCACGTTCATAAATTTGACTGGCATTTCACGTATAATTGCAAAGTGGCCATAAAACTATTCTTATCAAACCATGAAATGTAATACAAGTCTCAGCTGTTCCAACATGCTGTGTCAAGTGTTATTAATCCAAATTGAATTCATTTGTTTACTTTCCCTGTTGGTATTAAACAGGTCATTCATCGATCCTTCAGTGTCAGTGGTTGTATCAGTTTATCAAATTATAATCTTCTTATCTTTAGATTCGCAACGTCACTGACACTTCTGACGCCATCTCGGTCATCAATGACACTTGGAGTTTTCTGTCTACTGGTAATGTAAGCCTTGGTGGTGATCTGATATCTGTTGTTGAAATACTCAATGAACTTCATGACAAAAGTCCACTGTTGATGGCAGGTCCTCATGATGTAAAACTATCATATCTTGAAGTAAGTCCACATCATTATGATATTCCTTACCATTATTCCTTTTGACTTTCATTTAAATTAAAGCCTTCATTTGTACATAAGTCACACACATTAGCTAATGCAAATGTTTAATTATACAATATCTCTCGATAAGTGTTACCCTGCTCAGTTGAGTAATTATTTCATTCTTCATGCTTTTATAGAATTATGTTCTCCTTGCTGACAGACTGTTAGATGCAGACACAGAAAGTCAATGGGAAAATGTCCATGAGGTATCTAAACAATTTCTTTTTCAAAATCGTCTGTATTGGGTATATGATTAACTTTTATAATTTTTGTGTTTCCAGGAATTATGTTTGAATCTAAGAAAATATTTATATATATGAAATGATGTTTTAGAAAAACACTTTCTGAGCATGTGAAGGTGTCATCATTACTTGGCATGCAAAGGTGCCTTCATTAGTTGGCATGTGAATGTGTCTTCCTTAGTTGGCATGTGAAGGTGACTTCATTAGTTGACATGTGAAGGTGTCTTCATTATTTGACATGTGAAGGTGACTTCATTAGTTGACATGTGAAGGTGCCATCATTAGTTGGCATGTGAAGGTGTCTTCATTAGTTGGCATGTGAAGGTGACTTCATTAGTTGGCATATGAAGGTGCCTTCATTAGTTGGCATGTGAAGGTGCCATCATTAGTTGGCATGTGAAGGTGTCTTCATTAGTTGGCATGTGAAGGTGTCTTCATTAGTTGGCATGTGAAGGTGTCTTCATTAGTTGGCATGTGAAGGTGCCATCATTAGTTGGCATGTGAAGGTGCCATCATTAGTTGGCATGTGAAGGTGTCTTCATTAGTTGGCATGTGAAGGTGCCTTCATTAGTTGGCATGTGAAGGTGCCATCATTAGTTGGCATGTGAACTTAGGTGTCTTCATTAGTTGGCATGTGAAGGTGTCTTCATTAGTTGGCATGTGAAGGTGTCTTCATTAGTTGGCATGTGAAGGTTCCTTCATTAGTTGGCATGTGAAGGTTCCTTCATTAGTTGGCATGTGAAGGTGCCATCATTAGTTGGCATGTGAAGGTGCCATTATTAGTTGGCATGTGAAGGTGTCTTCATTAGTTGGCATGTGAAGGTGCCATCATTAGTTGGCATGTGAAGGTTCCTTCATTAGTTGGCATGTGAAGGTGTCATCATTACTTGGCATGCAAAGGTGCCTTCATTAGTTGGCATGTGAAGGTGCCATCATTAGTTGGCATGTGAAGGTGTCTTCATTAGTTGGCATGTGAAGGTTCCTTCATTAGTTGGCATGTGAAGGTGTCTTCAATAGTTGACATGTGAAGGTGACTTCATTAGTTGTCATGTGAAGGTGACTTCATTAGTTGGCATGTGAAGGTGTCTCCATTAGTTGGCATGTGAAGGTGTTTTCATTAGTTGGCATGTGAAGGTGTCTTCATTAGTTGGCATGTGAAGGTGTCTTCATTAGTTGTCATGCGAAGGTGTCTCCATTACTTGGCATGTGAAGGTGACTTCATTAGTTGTCATGCGAAGGTGTCTCCATTAGTTGGCATGTGAAGGTGCCTTCATTAGTTGACATGCGAAGGTGTCTTCATTAGTTGGCATGCGAAGGTGTTTTCATTAGTTGGCATGTGAAGGTGTCTTCATTACTTGGCATGTGAAGGTGACTTCATTAGTTGACATGTGAAGGTGTCTTCATTAGTTGGCATGCGAAGGTGACTTCATTAGTTGGCATGTGAAGGTGCCTTCATTAGTTGACATGCGAAGGTGTCTTCATTAGTTGGCATGTGAAGGTGTTTTCATTAGTTGGCATGTGAAGGTGTCTTCATTAGTTGGCATGTGAAGGTGTCTTCATTAGTTGTTATGCGAAGGTGTCTCCATTACTTGGCATGTGAAGGTGACTTCATTAGTTGTCATGCGAAGGTGTCTTCATTAGTTGGCATGTGAAGGTATCTTCATTAGTTGGCATGTGAAGGTGTCTCCATTACTTGGCATGCGAAGGTGACTTCATTATAGTTGGCATGTGAAGGTGTCTTCATTAGTTGGCATGTGAAGGTGTCTTCATTAGTTGTTATGCGAAGGTGTCTCCATTACTTGGCATGTGAAGGTGACTTCATTAGTTGTCATGCGAAGGTGTCTTCATTAGTTGGCATGTGAAGGTGTCTTCATTAGTTGGCATGCGAAGGTGTCTCCATTACTTGGCATGTGAAGGTGTTTTCATTAGTTGGCATGCGAAGGTGTCTCCATTAGTTGGCATGTGAAGGTGCCTTCATTAGTTGGCATGCGAAGGTGTCTTCATTAGTTGGCATGTGAAGGTGTCTTCAATAGTTGGCATGTGAAGGTGTCTTCATTAGTTGGCATGTGAAGGTGACTTCATTAGTTGGCATGTGAAGGTGCCTTCATTAGTTGGCATGCGAAGGTGTCTTCATTAGTTGGCATGTGAAGGTGTCTTCATTAGTTGGCATGCGAAGGTGTCTTCATTAGTTGGCATGTGAAGGTGCCATCATTAGTTGGCATGCGAAGGTGTCTTCATTAGTTGGCATGTGAAGGTTCCTTCATTAGTTGGCATGTGAAGGTGTCTTCATTAGTTGGCATGTGAAGGTGACTTCATTAGTTGGCATGCGAAGGTGTTTTCATTAGTTGGCATGTGAAGGTGCCATCATTAGTTGGCATGTGAAGGTGTCTTCATTAGTTGGCATGTGAAGGTGACTTCATTAGTTGGCATGTGAAGGTGACTTCATTAGTTGGCATGTGAAGGTGACTTCATTAGTTGG
The DNA here is from genome assembly GCF_964340395.1 of Glandiceps talaboti. Classification (NCBI taxonomy): domain Eukaryota; kingdom Metazoa; phylum Hemichordata; class Enteropneusta; family Spengelidae; genus Glandiceps; species Glandiceps talaboti. Next base: position 357,348 of record NC_135568.1, read on the forward strand.
CATGTGAAGGTGCCTTCATTACTTGGCATGTGAAGGTGTCTTCATTAGTTGGCATGTGAAGGTGTCTTCATTAGTTGACATGTGAAGGTGACTTCATTAGTTGGCATGTGAAGGTGCCATTATTAGTTGGCATGTGAAGGTGCCTTTATTAGTTGGCATGTGAAGGTGTCTTCATTAGTTGGCATGTGGAGGTGTCTTCATCAGTTGGAATGCGAAGGTGCCATCATTAGTTGGCATGTGAAGGTGTCTTCATTAGTTGGCATGTGAAGGTGACTTCATTACTTGGCATGTGAAGGTGACTTCATTAGTTGGCATGCGAAGGTGTCTTCATTAGTTGGCATGTGAAGGTGCCTTCATTAGTTGGCATGCGAAGGTGTCTTCATTAGTTGGCATGTGAAGGTGACTTCATTAGTTGTCATGCGAAGGTGTCTCCATTAGTTGGCATGCGAAGGTGTCTCCATTAGTTGGCATGCGAAGGTGTCTTCATTAGTTGGCATGTGAAGGTGACTTCATTAGTTGGCATGTGAAGGTGTCTTCATTAGTTGGCATACGAAGGTGTCTTCATTAGTTGGCATGTGAAGGTGTCTTCAATAGTTGGCATGTGAAGGTGCCTTCATTAGTTAAGAATAATCGAATTCAAGTCAAAGAAAACTTACCTTTCCAGTAATTTTGAATTACAAAATGGTCATTTTTAGGTTACTCTTTCTAAATGATATTAATGCAGTATTTGTCTTTTAGTGTCAAACTGATTTTCTAGTTCAATACCTCCTCAGCTTTTGTTCCTTTTTGGTCTTTGGTCACTGACATCTATGATGATAATAATATGGTACATCCTAATTGAGATAGCTGTTTTAATTTGAACACATGTACATTTAATTTGTGTACAGTTATTTAGCATTTTTTTGTTACTGTTTTTCTTTCAGTCCCTAGGTATACACAAGGGATCTGTTACTGTGTTCAACTCACTTAGCAAGTTTGGAGATGAAATCAACAAGTATATGCAATTGGAACAGACAAGTGTTTATTTGAACTATTCCAACATAGGTAAGTATTATAATTTTCACTTTGACTCTCTGTGTCTTTCTAGGAATGTGGTATGTATATCTTTGAGCACAATTAAAGTGGGAAAGGGCTACATAAAAACCAACATTATTGTTATTATTATTATTATTATTATTATTATTATGTGATGATGACTTCATAAATGTAACAATTCAGAACCAGTATTTATCCTAGGATCTAATCATTTTGACCACAGTTAAAAGCAGCTGTGTTTGTTTTATATTACCACAGAGTACCATGCTGTCCTGACAAGTGACGTCGGTGATTTGATGGAAACTTTGACTTTGACTGGACGCCAGAAACGTAAAGAAAGGAGTATCGAACAAATCCAGCATTACCAGGCCAGTCACCTATCGTTTTCATCAGATATCTACAACAAAGATATCATGAAAAGTAAGCCATTATATCATTATCACTACTTTAAGGATGTGTGGACTGATCATGACTGTTGTATCAACAGCTATTTATTGGATTTAACACGCCATTTTAACCACACACACATACATACATACATACATACATACACACACACACACACACACACACACACACACACACACACACACACACACACACACACACACACACACAAACACATATCAATTGTGATATAAACTGATATGATACCATTTCTATTTTCCTGTTAGCTGTATCTTCACTGGTAATGTTTGTGTATCACAACCCTGCTGATGTTCTACCAGTCAAAGCAATAAGGCATGTATATGTGATTGTTTATCACATTTGAATTTGTCTTGTGATAGTATAGATTCATATATATCATGTTCTAATTTTCAACATGGTACTCTCAAGATTTAAATTAGAGAGTAAAATTTGGCTTTTCTTCTATATTTTCAAGGACCAACTAAATACCTAAGTGTTACTCAGTGAGATGGAATAAAATATGCCGATTAAGATTGCAGTTTTCAAATTACCAATAATCACTTTTATATTTTTGCTTGTTTTTTTTCAATGAATCCTTAATTTTCTGTTGTTTACTTTCAAGGAGATCCAAACTACGACAATGGGTAAAGTCCATTACAACGAGTGTAAAAGAAGAGAAAGTGAACAGTCCTGTAATATCTGTGAAAATGTACAAAGACAATGATGTTTATAACTTCAGTGAAATGCTGACAATCAGAATGCCACATATAAAGGTACTAACAAGTCATAACATTCACTTTGCTTTTAGCTGTACAATTAAATTGACTTCATTACAAGAAAAGTTGTGTCATTGTGAAAGAAAAGATACAGATTTATCAATAGTACAAAGTAATACAAGAATGGGTACATAACAGGACAGAAAGAAATAAAGAAAGAAAGAAAGAAAGAAAAGAGTGAATGTATAGTAGTTACTATAAACATGTCCTTTTTATGAACACCGTTATAACTGAGCAAATCATTGCAAAATCATTGAGAGTGTGATAATCTGCTGAGATAAATTTATCACATGCTAGAATATACAGTAATGTTAACCTCAGATTTATTTTGTTAAGCCAGACAATGAAATGTAGCAATGTTAGTAATACTTTTGTCAAGCCAAATAGCATTCTGTGTTAATATGTGAAATGGCTGTCAATTTAAACTTTTCATGTAAACTGAAAACTCACTGACACTAATAAATGTTGCATCATTTTACAGGTAGGATACGATGCGAAATGTGTGTCAATGAGTTTTGATGACAAAAATGGGTAAGTATACATAAGTTACTTATTTCACCTGAAATTAAAAATACACTTAAATCACCTATGTGTAGAAGTATTAATTAACTTGTTCCGTCCTTATTTCTGGAGATCTCTGAACACCAACAATTTCGATCTTTACCTGCAGTTAGTAAACTGGTTAATTCGTTCACAGGAACATCAAATACAATCGTATATTTCTTAAATATTCACAGCATGTATAGTTCATCAAATACTAACAAATAGGCCAGGACTGTACGTAAGAAGATTGGACCTGTGGCATCTAAATTTTATATAATAATTGAATATAGTTGATTTCTGTCAACACTGTTAGACATTTCATTAAGAGATGCACATTAAAGTGTGTTTGCCTACATGTATGTCTAATAATGCTGAATGGTGCTGTATTTGAAATAAGCTCATTGACCAGGTATTATGACTGTTAAAATATCTGATGTACAATAGCACAAAGATTGAACTCGAGAGATTGTAGCCCGCCCGTTATCATGAAGGTTTAACATAAATTGACATAATGAATTTACTCAGACCTCAACATTGACAATCAAGCTATTTAATGATCTTTAGAAATGTTAATTGTTAATTACTGTTTATAGATTTAATATACAAAATTTTCACATGTTGCTTTAATAGAATATGGAACCCAAACGACTGTGTACTTATTGATAAAGAGTCTACAATCAACTACACAGTTTGTCAGTGTCCACAGCCAACCATGTCAGCTCTTATTATGACCATGGGGGAAGAACCTGTGGTAAGAATGTAACAAATACCACCATGCATTCATAATAACATCAACAAAAAGGTCAATTAACATACTTAATTTTCAAAGAACAATCACATATACAAGAATGTTTGTTTTGCTATATTAAGTCCATCTCTAAAAAAAATAGATCATGATTTTTCACTGACTTTGCTATTGTCATCACTTTTAATACTAAACATGTCAAAAGCTGTATTCTATAGGCTATCTCTAAAATAAATAAACCATAATTTCTAATTGATGTGATAATATTGACCAGTTTACCAAACACTTAAAAAGCTGGATGCTATAGGCTATCTCTAAAATAAACCATAATTTCTAATTGATGTGATAATATTGACCAGTTTACCAAACACTTAAAAAGCTGTATTCTATAGGCTATCTCTAAAATAAACCATAATTTCTAATTGATGTGATAATATTGACCAGTTTACCAAACACTTAAAATGCTGTATGCTATAGGCTATCTCTCAAATAAACCATAATTTTTAATTGATGTGATAATATTGACCAGTTTACCAAACACTTACAAAGCTGTATGCTATAGGCTATCTCTAAAATAAATAAACCATAATTTCTAATTGATGTGATAATATTGACCAGTTTACCAAACACTTACAAAGCTGTATGCTATAGGCTATCTCTAAAATAAATAAATCATAATTTCTAAAACACGTTTGTCATGAATATATGACTTACAACATTGGATGCATTTCAGATAAAAACAAATTGAGATTATCAATTAGTCCTGTAGTTTTTATCAGTCTAGCATTGTGCTCTGAACATTTCAAATTTTTATTTTGTACACTTTAAATTTTAAAAAAAATATTGAAAAATGTTTCTGCTAAAAATTGTTTCCCTTACTTTGTAGCCATTCATGATTGAAGCACGGGATTGGATCATTGCCATCGCCAATGGTGTGTCAGCTTTCTTAATTCTTGTATCAGTAACGCTGATAGGACTATCAAGGTAAGGGAGCACCCCCCCCCCCCCTGTACTTACTGAAAGCTCCCTAATGTATGATTCACAGATTCAGAGCTATTTACAATGCTCTACATCACCTCAGATTACCACTTATATCACTTAACAGTATCTAAATAACAAACAAACACACTTTAAGTTCCAACTTTTGTGTCAACATTTTTAAAGTTGTCTGCAAGAGTAGTAAAATACATATGAGTCAGATATTGATTTTTTCAGATGATAGCTCAAGGCAAATACAATTCCCATTTTAAGGGGGAAATGTATTTAGGGTCAAATTCAATGTCAACCTTTATTTAAATGATTGTTTCTCAACAGTGAATAAGAATTACACCACCAATATAAACCATATATTCTTTTGCAGGTCTTGCTCTCTTCTATATGATTGCCATTGTATTTGATTTTGTCAGTCAGTCAGTTAGTTAGTCGGTTAGTCAGTTGATGTGAGTGAGTGAGTGAGTGAGTGAGTGAGTGAGTGAGTGCACGGTTGGCAGGCGGGTGGGCGGATGGGTGGGTGAGGGAGGTTAATAGAGGGGAGGGGTGAGCAAGTGAGCAAGTGAGGGAGCTAGGAGGGAGTGAGTGACCATGAGTGTGGTGTTTAAGTGATGGATTTATTGATTGCTAAATTCTGACATTAGCTGTCCTTTCTATATTATATATTCAGAACTATTGTTGACCAATATCAATTGACACAACACACAACTATCTCGTTTCTGTTAATGCCAGTTACAGTAGTAGTTGCAATATCTTCAACAGACAGTGTGGTAAGTACAAGTATATCAAACAACAAAGGTAAGTCCTTGAAGTACTATGAACATCAGTTGAGAAGGTCAAAAAACAAACTAATTTTGTCATGTAACTGTCAAACTACATTCACCTGTATACGTACTGTTATGTTAAATTAGTCATGTCATGCTACCGTCAAACTACATTCCCCTGTAGGCACTGTTATGTTAAATTAGTCATGTCATGTAACTGTCAAACTACATTCACCTGTATAGGTACTGTTATGTTAAATTAGTCATGTCATGTAACCGTCAAACTACCCTCATTCACCTGAGGTAACTGTCATATTAAATTCTTCATCATGCAACTGCTAGCTTTTATGTATTCTAATAAAGATATTGTGACAATATATATATTACAGACTCAATGAACTGTAGAAAACACAAAAGGTGAAACTCTGTAACATAGTCACACTTCAATTAGTCAGGTCAATTATTAGAACAACCTCAAGCTCTGGTAATTAACAGCTGGCCGCTAGATGGCGATGTGAACGCAGCCACGAGTGGATTTTACTTGTACACTATCCTACCTGGTCAGGAGGGCTATTCCGATCCTTTACTAATATACAGAATGAGAGTACCTTAAATTGGTACTTATGTAAGTTAGAATACTGAATTATGGAGAATGTGAATTCTCTACAACATATGCCACCACATGGAGATGAGTTGTGAATATATACCGATCAGTTCAAGTAGTATATAATAGCAAAAATTTGTTGATATAAAAGTTTTTTGATATTTTTTGGAGTGAATATCAGATAGCTTTAGAACTACAATAGTGTATTGTCACTATCACATCCAAGATGACAACTTCTAAATATCCAGGGTTGATAATGAGATAATTGGATAGTCATGTAATGTTATCCTAAAGTATAACAATCGATTTGCAAGCAGCAATTGAAAGTTATTGCCATAGTAACGAAGTAAGTCTTCCTCCTGGTTCTAATTTTGAAATAATCATCAAAAAAATTTTGGCATTCACCATTTTGCTTTCAATTATAATAACAAATTTTTTATTCCCAAATAAAGTTATAAATGCAGTTACTAATTTGGGGCCAATTTAGTTTCTAAAACGGATTAATGTTTAGGTTATTTTGACCTCTCTTTCCAAAATTTGCATTATGACCCAGGTTTCCTTCTTTATTATACTGAATTCTTCTTTAAGTATATAAACAATTATCTCCCAAGAAGTCTAGTGAGGGCCATTCCTCATGGGTTCAGTGTTAATGCAGGAGGAAACCAGAGTGCCAAGGGAAAACCTGCAATGTTCGCTAGAGTCAAACTGAATGACACTCTAATTCTTACTTACCAGCGTGGTAAATTTTAGTCAAACCCTGGCTGGGTTCAAACCTGGCCGCATTGTTAAGAAAGGGAAGTGGTTTAACCACTTGGCCACTGACAACCCCATAATTTTATTTGAGAATAGATTGCAGTTTTCTTTAAGAAAGTAACAACGAAATTTTAGAAGGTACACATCTATGTATGTACTTAATTTCATACATTGATAATGATCAAAGAAATTATCAATAGTCTCAAGCTTTTAATATCAACATGGATGTATTAAGAAATCTCCCCAAATACATCAGTGATATATTACGGTTCACATTTTGTATTTCTTGCAGATTACTAGAGAGATTTGTGCTATAGTTCTAACTTACTCACTACTAAGTAACAGTGCATGGTTATTGAATCTTGGGATAGAATCCTATCTAAGATTGACTTGTTATATCCACAGGTCAGGACAACAAAGGTAGTGTAGTTAATTCGTAAATACAAACTTTGTTAAACACTTTTGTTTTGTGACATCATGCTATACCTTTCACTGTCACCATGCTATACCTCTCACTGTCACCATGCTATACCTCTCACTGTCACAATGCTATACCTCTCACTGTCACCATGCTATACCTCTCACTGTCACCATGCTATACCTCTCACTATCACCATGCTATACCTCTCACTGTCACCATGCTATACCTCTCATTGTCACCATGCTATACCTCTCACTGTCACCATGCTATACCTCTCACTGTCACAATGCTATACCTCTCACTGTCACCATGCTATACCTCTCACTGTCACCATGCTATACCTCTCACTGTCACCATGTTATATCTCTCACTGTCACCATGCTATATCTCTCACTGTCACCATGCTATACCTCTCACTGTCACAATGCTATACCTCTCACTGTCACCATGCTATATCTCTCACTGTCACCATGCTATATCTCTCACTGTCACTATGCTGTACCTCTCACTGTCAACATGCTATATCTCTCACTGTCACCATGCTATACCTCTCACTGTCACCATGCTATACCTCTCACTGTCACCATGCTATACCTCTCACTGTCACAATGCTA